>NW_027551575.1:1029765-1185256 GCF_008692635.1 Crocuta crocuta | reverse complement strand
CGGAGCTCCTCACAGCAGCCCCCGCCGCTCCGGCCGCCGACAGAGCTGGAAAAGAGGAGGAGGCCGCCGGGGTGTCACCTGCCCGCTCTCCCACTCCGCCGCGTGACGCCGCGCAGCACCGCCCCCGCCCGCCGCCGCCAGGTACCCGCAAGGGGCTGGAGGGAGGAGCCAGCCGCCCGNCCCCCCCGCCCCCGCGCCCAGGCCCCCGGGGCGCGGCGGGCCGCTTTGGGCTATGAGTTCTGGCCTTTGGACGGTTACGTTTCTTTTTGAGCACCCATGCCATCCCTTGAGGTCATCTCGAGGCGTAACATACATAGTGTGAAAGTTGTCGTCATGCATGACTCAGGAATGAGTTGTAGGAAAATGTGAAGTGAGGAAACCTGGTCGAGGTCAGGCTGGAGTGGAGAGGGAGAAAAGAGGGAATCCCTGCTCCTAAAAATCTATTCGGAGAGTTCACTCATGTCTAAAATGGAGGCCAGGCCCAACTACGGTGAGAAGCCCAATTTGGGTCAACTCCATCCCTGCTTAGTAAGAAACTGAGCAAAAATTGCAATACTGGGGAGTGGAGGAGGGTGGGTTTAGAGCAGTGGAGAGTAAATAGAAAATCTAAGTTACCTGTTTTCCTGATTAGTCACAGCAGAGACTTCAGAGAACAAAGTCTAGCAAACTGATTTCTCCTTATCTGCTACTGTGGGCTTGGGAAGTGAGGTTGAGGAGGAGTGTCAGGCGTGTGTATGCATGCTCTATTATTTTTTTAACTTTTCTGGCCTTGTGTCTAGTTACGATCCTAACCTTTGTTAAGTTTTGGTATCAGGGCATCGGTAGCTGAGAGGCAAAGTAGGAGTAGGAAGAAGTTACCTGCTTCGAAAGCAAAACCATGGACTGAAATTAAGTTGTCTTCTAGAAACCTGAAACGTTGCAGTCCTGAGCCAAGCTTGTCACAAACGTCTAAGTTTGTGCTGTAAGTTTCAAGCATGGAATGGACAAAGGATACATACCACCAGGTATGTTAGGTAAGGAGAACACTCTAGGGGCCAGAAGCATATTTTCCTCAGTACAGAGTTTGCCTTCCATGACCAATCCTATTGCATTGAACAAGAGGTTTTAAATGTTTTATGTAAAGTGTTGAGAACCCACATAGTAACCATTGAAAGGAATGCAAAACACATGAAAGCTCAAGTTTAAGAGAATGTTGAAGTCAAGGGAACTGAAGATCCCTCCTTCCTTTTAGATAAGCTCTGCTTTCATAATAAAAAGAAGAATGAATACAGTTTAGTAGATTTGGAAAGTCCTTTGTGAATTGGAGACACTTGTTTAATTGTATTTCCCTTTGATTCTATCTTTCTAGATAGTCTATCTCTAAATTTCTGTATATTTATGAAATTTCAAATATGCAGAATGTCAAACGGATTCTTTCATTTAACAAATGTTTATTGAGTACTGCTATATTCCAGGCCCTGAAGATTCAATACATAACACACGGGGAAAAAATTCTCTCTTCTTGTAGAGTTTATATTCATTCTAATTGGAGACCATAGATGAATAAATAAAATAAGTAGTGTTCATGTTATAACTGTGATGAAGAAAAATAAAGAGGAGAAGAGTAGGGGATTTGGAGATAGGGAGGTCCGATGTTAAAATGTTAGGGAAGGCCTCATTGGAAGGAGACATTTGAGCCAAAATTTTAAGGAGGTGAGGTGACAAGCCTCTGAGTTTACCTTGGTAACAGCATTCTAGTCAGTGGAAACAGCAAGGCTAAAGGCCCTGAGGCATGAGGGTGCCTGGGATATTCATGTTCACAGAATAGGAAAGAGGCCAGAGAGGTTGAAATGGGGTGAGACATTAGTCATAAATCAGGTCAAAGAGTTAAGGAAAGCATTTTTTAGTAGAGAAGAGACATCGGTTGACTGAAATTTTATTTTATTTTTTTAGAGCAGTTTTAATTCACAGCAAAATTGAGCAGAAGGTAGAGATTCCCCATCTGCCCCCTGCCCCACTCATGTACAGCCTCTCCCATTATCAACATCCCCCTCAAGAGGGGTGCGTTTGTTACAGTTGATGAACTTACACCAACAGATCATTATTACCTAAAGTCCATAGTTTACATGAGTGTTTACTTTTGGTGTGTATGTTCTATGGGTTTATAGAAATGTATAAGGAAATGTATCCACAATATAGTATCATACAGAGTAGTTTCACTGCTTTAAAAATCTCTGTGCTCCACCTCTTCATCCCTCCCTTCTCCTTAACCACTGACAACCACTGATCATTTTACTAGTCTCCATAATTTTGCCTTTTCCAGAATGCCATATAGTTGGAATCATACAGTATATAGGCTTTCAGATTGCCTTCTTTCACTTAGTATTATGTATTTAAATCTCCTCTCATGTCTTTTCATGGTTTGATAGCATTTTTTTCTTTAGAACAGAATAATAATCCATCTGGATATACCACAGTTTATTTACCCATTCACATATTGAAGGACATCTTGGTTGCTTCCAAGTTTTAGCAATTATGAATAAAGCTGCTACAAATATCCACATGCAGGGTTTTGTGTGAACATTAGTTTCAACTCCTTTTGGTAAATACTGAGGAGCATGATTTCTGTTAAGAGTATGTTCAGTTTTGTAAAAAAAAAACTATCAAGCTTTCAAAGTGTCATTTTGAATTCTCAGCAGCAATGAATGAGAGTTCCTGTTACTCCATAGCCTCATCAACATTTGGTGTTGTCAGCCTTCTGGTTTCTGTCCATTCTAATAAGTGTTTGGTGGTGCTATTTTAATTTTTATTTCTTTTTGATGACATATGACATGGAACATTTTTCATATGCTTATTTGTCATCTGTACATCTTCTTTAGTGGGGCACTTATTAAAATATTTGTCCAATTTTTAATCAGATTATTTTCATGTTGTTGAGTTTTAAGAGTTCTTTTTATGTTTTGGATAACAGTCCTTTATAAGATATGTTTTTGCAAATAGTTTCTGCCAGTCTGTGGCTTGTCTGCTCTGAGAAGTTGTGATTCTCTTTATCTGCCTGTCTCTCCAATTTTAAGGGGCAGCAGTTTGCCCTGTGACCCCATTTCTTTTACAGATCTAAAAAGAGGCATTGACTTTTCAGTTTGTCCACTTTTTATTAATTTGTTTATTTTTAATTATGTTTTTAAAATTTACATCCAAGTTAGTTAGCATATAGTGCAATAATGATTTCAGGAGTAGAATCCAGTGATTCATCCCCTACATATAACACCCAGTGCTCATCCCAACAAGTGTCTTCCTTAATACCCCTTGCCCATTTAGCCCATCCTGCCCACCCAAAACCCTTTTAGCAACTCTCAATTTGTTCTCTGTATTTAAGAGTTTCTTGTGGTTTGTCCCCCTCCCTGTTTTTATATTCTTTTTGCTTCCTTTCCCTTATGTTCATCTGTTTTGTACCCTAAATTCTCTATGAGTGAAGTCATATGATATTTGTCTTTCTCAGACTTACTTATTTTGCTTAGCATAATACTCTAGTTCCATCCACATTGTTGAAAAAGGCAAGCTTTCATTCTTTTTGATTGCCAAGCAATATTCCCCTATATGTATATTTGTGCATACACACACACACACACGCAGCCCACATCTTCTTTATCCATTCATCAGCCGATGGAAATTTGGGCTCTTTCCATACGTATGCTATTGTCAATAGTGCTGCTATAAATATTGTGGTGCATGTGCCCCTTTGAAACAACACACCCGTATCCCTTGGATAAATACCTAGTACTACAATTGCTGGGTCATAGGATAGTTTTATTTTGAAATTTTTGAGGAACCTCCATACTATTTTCCAGAGTGGCTGCAACAGTATGCATTCCTACCAGCAGGGCAAAAGTGTTCCTCTTTCTCTGCATCCTCGCCAACACATCTGTTATTGCCTGAGTTGTTAATTTAGCCATTCTGACAGGTGTGAGGTGGTATCTCATTGTGGTTTTGAATAGCATTTCCCTGATGATGAGTGATGTTGAGCATTTTTTCCCATGTGTCTGTTAGCCATCTGTTTGCCTTCTTCACTTGATTATTTGTTTCTGGGGTATAGTTTGGTAAATTCTTTATAGATTTTGGATACTAACTCTTTATCTGATATGTTATTTGCAAATACCTTCTCCCATTCCATCAGTTGCCTTTTAGTTTTCCTGGTTGCTTCCTTTGCCATGCAGAACCTTTTTATCTTGATAATTCATTTTTTGCTTTTGTTTCCCTTGCCTCCAGAGACATGTTGAGTAAGAAGTTGCTGCAGCTGAGGTCAAATAGGTTGTTGCCTGTTTTCTCCTTTAGGATTTTTATGGCTTCCTGTCTTGTGTTTAGTCTTTCATCCATTTTGAGTTTTTTTGTATGGTGTAAGAGAGCAGTCTAGGTTCATTCTTCTACATGTTGCTTTCCAGCTTTCCCAACACCATTTGCTGAAGGGACTGTCTTTTTTCCATTGGATATTCTTTTCTGCAAAGATTAGCAGGCCACGTTTGTGGGTCTGTCTTCTCTATTCTGTTCTATTGACCTGAGTGTCTGTTTTTGTGCCAGTACCATACTGTCTTGATGATTACAGCTTTGTAATCCATCTTGGAGTCTGGAATTGTGATGCCTCCAGCCTTGCTTTTCTTTTTCAGGATTGCTTTGGCTATTTGGGTTTTTTTCTGGTTCCATACAATTGTTTGTTCTAGCTCTGTGAAGAATGCTGGTGTTATTCTGATAGAGATTGCATTGAATATATAGATTGCTTTGGGTAGTATCAACATTTTAACAATATTTGTTCTTCCAATTCATGAGCATGGAATGTTTTTCCTTCTTTGGTGTGTCTATGTCTTCTTCAATTTCTTTCATAAGCTTTCTATAGTTTTCAGTGGATAGATTTTCCACCTCTTTGGTTTGGTCTACTTCTAGGTATTTGGGGCTTTTTGGTGCAATTGTAAATGGGATCCATTCCTTGATTTCTCTTTCTTGTCTTTCTTTATTGGTGTATAGCAATGCAACCAATTTCTGTGCACTGATTTTATATCCCATGACTTTGCTGAATTCATGTATCAGTTCTAGCAGTTTTTTGGTGGAATCTTTTGGGTTTCCTACATAGAGTGTCATGTCCTCTGACTGAAACTTTAAAGAGGAGTCCCCACAGTAGAAGGGTGAGGAGAATGAGTAGTTGCTAAACAATAATTACAATTTGTATTATAACAAAGAATAAAGTGTTTCAGTGTGGAAGAAGTGATGAACTGTGTACCAATGCTGTAAACTAAGAACCGGAAACTGACTGTTAATTTAGCAAGATGAAAATCATTGGTTGACCGTGACAAGAACAGATTTGGAGGAATGGTAGGAATGAAAATCTGAATTGAGTGAGTTTCAGGAGTAAGCGGGAAGAGAGAAATTGGAGAAAACAAATTTAGAGAATTCCATCAAAGATTTTTGTGGTATAAAGGAGCAAAGACATGGGAGTAATGGCAGGAAGTAGAATTGGATATAGGAATTTTTGTTGGTTATTGTCATTAAAGATAGTGGCATTTACAGTATGTTTATAATCTTTGGAAAATTTTAGTAAAGAAGGCAAACCTGATAAAACTATAAAGAAGACCACTCTTGCAGTGAGGTCCTAGAGTATGTTAGCGGGGTGGGATTTGGTACTCAGGTAGAGAATTTGACCTTAGATCTAAACATGCACATTTACCCATAGGTAACAAAGGGAGGGTAGAGTCATGGGCATATGTTGGGGGAGTTAGGAGCATGCATTAATAGATGGTCTTATCTAGTTCCCCAGAGGCAGACCTGAGACAGAAAACTGTGTACAACTGATTTATTGAGGTCATTAGGGATCAAAGAAGATCTGGGTAAAACTGACATTGTTCACTATGCCAATATTAATGTTTTCTAAATTTGCCTTAAAATTTTTTTCATTTTATTTATTTTGAGAGAGAGAGAGAGCACAGATGGAAGAGAGGGGCAGAAGGAGGAAAGGAGGGAGGGAGAGAGAGAGAGAGAGAGAGAGAGAGAGAATCTCAAGCAGGCTCCATGCTTGGTGCAGAGCCTGCTGCAGAGCTCAGTCCCACAATGCTGGAATCTTGAGCCGAAATCAAGAGTTGGATGCTTAACCAACTGAGCTACTCAGGTGCCCTGAATTTGCTTTTTTTGTTTTAAGGATTAAACTGTTATAGTTAAAACTACCATAGAGGTGCCTGGGTGGCTCATGATCTCATGGTTTGTGAGATTGAGGCCTCCCGCCCCACTCCCACCATCTACTTGATTTCTCTCTCTCCCTCTCTTTCTGCCCCTCCCCCTCCTGAACATAAATTCATAAACCCAAAAATACTTAAAAAAAACACTACCCTAACCCTTCTCTTTTCCCGAAAAGTAGTGCTGAAGTAGTTATGTATCATTTCTGCATGTATTTATAATTTTATTACATACATATCTAAATATATACTATAATTTTATATGTGGTTAAGTTTTATGTAATAGTATCGTAGCGTGTATTTTTCTGCAACTGTGTTTTTTAGTCACCGCATTCCTTGAGGATTTATTCATGTTGATACATATAGATCTTGATAATTCATTTAATTACTATATAGTATTCTATTGTAGGAGTAAACCATTTATCCATTTACTTGCTAATGAATGAATTTGGCTTACTTCCCATTTTTCCCTTATGGATACAGCATAACAATGAATACATGAGTAAATATTTTCTTGTACGCATAAAGCAAAACGTCTAAGGTTTACACTTAGAAATGGAATTGCTGGGGGGCGCCTGGGTGGCTTAGTCGGTTAAGCGTCCGACTTTCGCTTAGGTCCTGATCTCGCAGTTCGTGGGTTCGAGCCCCGCGTCGGGCTCTGTGCTGACTGCCGGCTCAGAGCCTGGAGCCTGTTTCAGTCTGTGACTCCCTCTCTCTCTGACCCTCCCCTGCTCACGCTGTCTGTCTCTCTCTCTCTCTCTCCTAGAAATAAAACATTAAAAAAAATTAAAAAAAAAAAAGAAATGGAATTGCTGGTTGTGGAACAGACTGTTCTCTTCTAAAGACATTTGGTACTTTTTGGCTGCCCTGAATCTGAGGCTTCTTCCTTATATTTGAGGAAGTTGCTATTGTAGGACTCATAGAAGGCAGAAGCCCCCATTACAGAAGCCAAAGTGTGTTACTTTGCCAGCCCCTTGGCAGCGAGAACCCAGGGCTATGACCGCAGCTGGGCCAAGCAGATACCCCTACTCCCAGACCCCACTCAGGATGCTGACATTGAAGCTAGTGACACAAGAAATTGTATGTGCTGAGGCATGGATGGGTCCCCAGACTGGTTTACTCACATGAAATTGGCTTTGGTTGTCAGCAGAATGTTCCTTTGTTCCTAAATTTTCCAAGCCTATTTATTCAAGTTTTTTGGAAATCTGTAAACTTCTCAATATTTTTTCACTAAACATAAACACCTTTTCTGTCTAAATTAGTCTTTTAGTTTCTGTTGCATGTAGTTGAGGACTCTGACTTAGTTTCCTAAGTGGTGCTAATTCACACTCCCAGCACATTCGCATTTCCCAAATCCTTGTCAACATCCCATGTTCTTAGACCTGACATGTGCCAGTCTGGTGGGTGTGAGATGGTTTCCCAGTGTTTTTTTAATATATATTTTCAGGATTACTAGTGATACTAAACATCTTTTCGTATTTTTTAGTCATTGAGATGTCTTCTCTGAATTGCTTTTTTATGTCATTTGCTTATTTTTGCATGGAGTTCTTTATATTGTTCTTGTTAATCTGTGCTAATTTTGTCAGTTATATTTTGCAGTATCTTTTCTCAGTCTAAGGGTTATATTTTAATTTTATGAGAATTTTTGTTGTTCATAAGTTTAAAATTTTTTAATGTTTATTTTATTTTGTGAGAGAGCCAGTGGGGAAGGGCAGAGATGGAGGGAGACAGAGAATCCGAAGCAGGCTCTACACCCTCAGCACAAAGCCTGACATGGGGCTTGAACCCACAAGATCATGATCTGAGCAAAATTTGGAGGCTTAGCCAACTGAGCCACCCAGGCGCCCCTTTAAGTTTAAAATTATTTACGGTACTCAAATTGATCAATATTTTACCTACGCTTTGTGCATTTTGCCTTTTTCTGAAGTCATAAATATACTTACTTTTGTTTTCTAAAATTGGTTTTTTTCTTATACAATTTTGATCTTTATCTGGAATTGCTTAAAAATTTTTATTTTTGAACAGGTAATACATTCACATGCCTTTCACATCAAAAAGGCATACAATGAAAAAATCTCTCTCCACCTCTTCTCCCTTTCTGATATACTTCATAGATTTACAAGAAAAATTTTTAAAAAGCTTATTCTTGTTTCTCTTATTTTTAATACAAGTATTAAATCCTGTACACATTGTTCTGTACCAATTTTTTTCCCACTAAACAGTATGTCTTGAGATACATTTATAGAAAATTTATTTCTTCACCTTTTACTTTTGTATTGTATGAGTCAACCATAATTTATTTAACCAGTTTCCTATCAATAAACATTGAGGTTGTTTGCAGTCTTGCAGTGTTAATATCAATAGCTAACACACCACACAGTATGTGCCAGGTAGTGTAAGTACTGTTTACACAGATTAAAATTTGTCCATTTTAAGGGCAGCTTCCCCCCACTCCCCACCTCCAATCTCCCAGGGAAAGTCTTTGGTAGGCTTTTGATTCAAATAGCCTTGAAATTTAAAGATTGATTTAGTAAGAATTGTAGGAAATGGTTATCTCTTCCTTAGGCTTCTCTTTGGTATTTGCTGGAGAACACTTGGCAACTTCTTTGACAGTATGATACCTCTCTCATTACCTCTTTGTCCACTCCCAACACTCTCCTGTTTACTTGCTCTGATCTAGGTACACACATTTCCTTGCTATTTCTTGAACATGGCTGGCATGTTCTTACCTGAGGACTTGTTCTCTCTGCTTGGAAGGCTCCTTTCCCAGGTACCCACGTGGCTTGCTCTTTGGGTCTTTGCTCACTGACACCTTTTCTGAGCATATTACTTAAAACTATAACTCCTTAACAGTGACCTTACTCCTACCCTGTATTATTTAAAAAATTGTTTTCTGTTTATTTATTTTTGAGACAGTGTGTGAGTGGGGGAGGGGCAAAGAGAGAGAAGGAGGCATAGAATCTGAGCTGTCAGAACAGAGCCAAATGTGGGACTTGAACTCATGAACCATGAGATCATGACTTGAGCCAAAGTTGGACGCTTAACTGACTGAGCCACCCAGGCGCCCCTCTTTTTCTCCATAGCACTTACTACCTTCAACACACTATGCAAATTTTCTTTTTAATTTATTCATTGTCTGTTCCCTACCCATCCCCATTAAAATGAAAGTTCCATGAGAAAGGATTTTTGACTTTTTTGTTAAGTTGTCCGCCTAGAGTACTTGGCAAATAATAAATAATAAATTTTTGTTGAATGACTAAATGCTAATTAGATAAGTGCAGTAGGCCAAAGAAGCACTAAGGAGAAACTCCTCATTCAAACTGGGATATGGCAGGGAAAATTTTTAAGAAAAGAAACATTTTTTAATGTTTTATTTATTTCTGAGAGACAGAGAGACAGACAGTGTGAGCAGGGGAGGGTCAGAGAGAAAGGGAGACACAGAATCTGAAGCAGGCTCCAGGCTCTGAGCTAGCTGTCAGCACAGAGCCTGACACGGGGCTTGAACCCACAAATCATGAAATCATGACCTAAGCTGAAGTTGGACACTTAACTGACTAAGCCACCCAGGCGCCCCCTGGCAGGGAAAATTTTTCTGAAGTAACTTAGCCCTCTTCCAGGACAGGAAGCTGATGTAGCTGTTGAGAACATGAGCCAATGGTCCCTTTTTAGAGTCCATCTTAGCTGACCTATCAACATCATTTGACACAGTTGATTACTGTCTTCTTCTCATGCTTTCTTCACTTCTGGGGTACCACCCTTGACTGCCTGTTTTCCTACTTACCTGGCCATTCCTTCTCATGTCTTTCAGCAGGTTCCCACTCATCTCCTGACCTTTAAGTGTTGGAGTGCCTGCGGTTCATCCCCTGATCCTTTTCTCACTTCTGTACACTCATTCCACAGGTGACTGGTACCAGTCTCAGGGCTTTAAATGCCATCTATCTGCTTATGATACCCAAATGTGTATCTCTTTCCTGAATTCCAGACTTGTATATCTCGGTGCCTACTGGGCCTCTCCTTCTGGATGTCTAGTAAGTTCTCAAATTTAAATGACCACAGTAGAGTCCCTGATATTTCCCACCTTCTTTTGTGTTTCCTGTCTCATTTAATGGCAACTCTATTCTTTTCTTGCTCAGGCCAAAAACCTGGGAGTCATCTTTGACTCTTGTTTTCCTCTCTGGCAATTCTACCTTCAAAATATATTCAAAACTCTTTCTTACCATCCCCACTGCCAGCACCCTGGGACTATCACCTTCATCCTTTGTTTGGATTGGTTATAATAACCTCTTAACTGGTTTCTTTGCTTCTGTTTGTTGCTTCTCTTCAGCCAGTCCTCACACTGATAACAGAGTGATCCTATGAAAACCTGTCAGATCATGTCTCTCTTCTTTTTGAAACCTTCTAATGCCTTACCATTTCCCCTCCAGGGATCTACGAGGCCCTCCTTCACCTGACATCATCTCCGGCCATTATCCACACCATTACTCTTCTCCATTGGGCTGTCTTGCTGATCCTCCGATATTCCATGCACATTCCTGCTTTAGTGCCCCTGAACTTTATTCTTTAAATGGAACATTCTTTCCCAAGATGTCTGTATCTAGTAGCTCCTTCACTTGCTTCAGGTCATTACTCAAAATTCATTTTCAGTGAGGTTTTTCTTGGCTTCCCTATCTAAAATTTTGGTGCTTTTTCCTCCTCCTGTGTCTCATGTCCTTTGTCCTCTTTTCTTCTTTTGCAATTTTCAGTAATGTATCTTATGTTCATGTTTAACTTATTTCCTTTTTCCTCTACTTCAGTATAAGACCATACACTCTTAACTTTTTTTTTGTTTATTTTTAATGTTTGTTTATTTTTGAGAGAGAGAGACAGAGGATGAGCGGGGGAGGGGCAGAGAGAGAGGGAGACACAGAATCCAAAAGGTTCCAGGCTGTGAGCTCTCAGTGCTGGAATTCGTGAATTGTGAGATCATGACCTGAGCCAAAGTCAGATGCTTAACTAACAGCCACCCAGGCTTCGCTGCTCTTGTCTTTTAAAGACTATGTTTCTCTCATTCCATTTCCATTTGTTCCATTTTAAAGTCATGCTAAGGGGCGCCTGGGTGGCTAAATCAGTTGAGTGTCCAACTTCAGCTTAGGTCATGATCTCATGGTTCATGGGTTCGTGGCCTGCATTGGGCTCTGTGCTGACAGCTAGCTCAGAGCCTGGAGCCTGTTTCAGATTCTGTATCTCCCTCTCCCTCTGACCTTCCCCTGCTCACGCTGTCCCTCTCTCTCAGAAATAAATAATAAAAAATATTAAAAAAAAATAAAGTCATGCTAATAACATCCACTCTCAATAGAAATGTTTGAGCATAGCAAAGGATTTGGCCTGTTTGGTTCACTGGCACATAACTGGCACTGAACTTAAGAATGAATGGATCACTGAATTAATTTGAGCTTATAAAACTATTTCCTTAGTGAGTAATGGTCCTTCCAAGCCCAGGAAGATTAAAACAAAAAAGCTGAAGGAGTGAAACTCATAGTATTGATACTTTCATGTTAGATAAACGAATACATTTGTAATTACTGTGATAGATAATGTTTGAATGTTTAGGGTTTAAAATCTTAGTTGCATTTAGGAGATCTGGTGTAATGGAGAATCTGACAGAGATTTATGATTGATTTTGAATTGTATAATTGAAGTCAGACCTAAGTTTTGAAATATGTTAACGTTTTTAATTAGTATTAAATACTTGAAATGGAACTGCATTTGACTATATTTATAAGTTTAATGATTGGATTTATAAGAGTTGTTTAAATTCTTTCAAGTTTTGCATGTTCATTTGTCTGGTAAGGATTTAAAGTGCTTAAAAACTTCAAATATTAAAATTATCAGTTCAGTTTAAAGGAATTTGAATAGTTTTATAACTAGGAATTACCGTTTAAAAGGAGCTTTGTTCTTTACTGAGATACCACTTCCTACCCACTAAAATGGCTGTAATTAAAAAGACAGACAATAACAAATGGTAGCAAGAATGTGGAGAAACTGAAATTAGAATTCTCCTACATTACTGAGAATTTAAAATGGTGCATACACATTTGTTTTTGTGGGGTTTTTTTTGGTAATGTCTGTTTATTTTTGAGAGAGAGAGAGAGAGAGAGAGAGAGAGGAAGGGGCAGAGAGAGAGGGAGACACAGAATCTGAAGCAGGCTCCAGGCTCCAAGCTGTCAGCACAGAGCCCAACATGGGGCTTGAACTCACGAACAATGAGATCATGACCTGAGCTGAAGTTGGACGCTCAACCAACTGAGCCACCCAGGTGCCCCTCTATATTGTTTCAGTTTTAGTTTATATGCTGCTAAAGCAACCTCTGAATCACTTCATTTCTGATAGCCTCAACAGAAGCATGACACAAGTTAATATGGATAAATTTTGGGGTGACTTGTAATTCATGTGGAATTACAAGGGGGAAGCTGCAGACAGAGGATGTGAAAGCAGTACGATAAAAAGTGCTTAGTTTCCTGATGACCGTGGAACCTGCATACCGGCTGAAGACTGCTTTCCTGGATTTCTATCAAAAGAAATGGATTTATATTTTATTTAAGCTATGCTATTTTGGGCTTTCAGGCAAATCTAATCTAATCTAATTCATAAAAGCTGCCACCATTGGGCAGGTGTTCTCAGGTTTACCACAGTTACTGCCACTACTGAATGTCTTCCTAACAATGCCCGGAGTTATCATTTATCATCACATCCCACTGTTCTCTCCACTAAAAAGGAGAAGATGAAAGACTGATATAGCCATGAGTTGCAAGAGTAGTAGGAGAGCATATGTCACTGTGGAAGTGGACTATTCCTCTGTGACACATACTGCATACCAACTATTAGCGCACACTGTATTAAATTTACATGACTTAAGAAGGGGTTATGAAACAAACCACAGTAAGAAGTATGACCAGAATAGCAAATAGCAAAGACATGTTAATGACAAACTTAACTTGATGAAAAACTTAATGGACTGCAAACAAGGACTGGAATTACAGTAGTGTTAATGGTGTAAAATGTATTAAGTAAAAAAAAAAAAAGGCACGAAAAACTTTTGCCAAGGATAGGTTTATAAAAAGACTGCAGCAGAAATTGCATCCTGCACGGAAACTACCATTTTGCAGATCTAAGTTTAACCAGGTATAACATTTCTTAGCATGTTGAAGCTGGGGGTGAAAGGACTTCTAGTACAAAGTGACTTGAAAAGATTAAATCATTCATAATCCCCACCCCCACCAATGAGAATACAGATATAAAAGATATAAATAATACCCTATTAGCTATAGTCATTTTTGATGTCTGTAAGGTTTCAAGTGTTTGAATAGCTTTTGAGCATCATGCCAGTAATAGACACATCAGGAAATTAGTTTTGTGTTGAGTGAAGTGGGTACAGGGCTGCAGGTGGTGCTCTGGTAAGTCAGTGCTAACACTGGACTTACTTTACGAAACTTAAATCCATGCCGGCAGTTTGTGTAAGTCATACAACATATGTGTATTTCATAATTCAGCAGGGGTCACATTTAAATGACAAAAAAAGAACATGTCTTGAATGTAGCAATGAATACTGTGAAATGAATGTACTACCATAGTTTGAACCACAGGACACATTTTAGTGTTCTCTTCATGCACTGTAGACACAATAGATGTGGTGTGAGACTTAAGGTTTTTTGGGAGGTGGGGGGGGGCAGATGTTTGTGAGAAATTGGTTTGTGTTATCTAAAGAGAGTGTCACCTAAAGTCATTAATGGAGATTTAGTTGAAGACTGGGCCTTTGGTTGACATTATAGATACTCCATTTCCCTATAGCTGTGTTCACAACCAGTTATACATGAATCATTTATTTTACTCCTCTAATTTCTAACCAAACTGTGCCTTTGGGAAATTCACTTAACCAGGAAAAATCTGGTTTACTTTCATATGCAGAAATCATTTTTAAGAAATTTAAGTGATGATTACCCCTTATGGACCCAATAATTGATTCTAAAAAAAGTTATTTGATTTCAAAATTTATTTTCTTTAAATGTTTACTCATTTTTTGAGAGAGAGAGAGAGAGAGAGAGAGAGAGAGAGAGAGAGGGATTGGGGGAGGGGGAGGAGGAGAGAGAGACACAGAATCCAAAGCAGACTTCAGGCTCTGAGCTGTCAGCACAGAGCCTGATGTGGGGCTCAAACTCACGCAATTTGAGATTGTGACCTGAGTTGAAGTCGTACTCTTAACCGACTGGACCAACCCAGCACCCCTGATTTCAAAATTTATAAAAATGAACAAGCTGGTATCAGTTTGCCTTGTCTCAGCAAATACTGATGTGCATAAAAAGCTAAAAAATAAAAAAAATAGTGTTCTGAAGTATAAAGTTCTAACCATGAGCTGAATTCTACAAATAACTCAGATATTTTTAATATGCAAAAAAAATGAGCAAGGAATCTATGTTTTAGAAAAAGTCTGTGAAAAACTTTTACATTTATTAATTTGAAGAAAATTAATATTGCTCCCAGATGATGCAGAAGAAAAATGTCACATTTTTCTTTTTCAAGATAAAAAATACAGATCATAGAAAAAAACATTTAATAAATAAAATATATAATTGAATTTTACATCAGAAAAAAAATATTTTTGAGAGACAGCACAAGACCATGCCAACACAAGCAGGGAAGGGGCAGAGGGAAAGGGAGAGAAAGAATCCCAAGCAAGCTCCACACCCAGCGCAGAGGCCAACATGGGGCTCAATCCATGATCAAGAGTCAGCTACTTAAACAACTGAGCCACCAGTTGCCCCCCCACCCCACTTTTTAAGAGAGAGAGAGAAAGAGAGAGAGAGTTACATTAGAAAATTTAATTATTTTTTGAGAGGGAGACTGATAGAGTGTGAGCAGGGGAAGGACAGAGAGAGGGAGACGTGGAATTCAAAGCAGGCTCCAGGTCAGCACAGAGCCCAACATGGGGTTCAAACTCACAAACCATGAGATTGTGAACTGAGCCAAAGTTGGATGCTTAACTGGCTGAGCCACCCAGGCACCCCTAGAAAATTTAACTATATTTAACTATAGTATCACCAGGGAGGAATGGGCTAGAGATGGAAGGGACCACAGAAAGATATCTGAACTCAAGGATTCATAAAGTTCCCCTCATTTTGTTTAGCTGTTGAGATTCACAAATCAAGTCCCCAGGATATAGCAGCCATTAATAAATTTGGGGAGGATCTATGTTGGGCATACAGGCCAATAAAAACCTTGAGAATAGGACACTGCCACTCTGTAAGAAGACTGCAAGATTCATGTAATGCCCATGCTATTAACTAATATTTAATAACACGTAAAATTTCATACATAGTAAATTCTAAGAACAACACAATCAATTAAGCACTTTATCATTTATAGATTATGAGTAGAATTGTTGTTTGGTAGTTAGGTGATTGGTAATGGTGTTGTTCAATAAATATACATATACATTTTCCATATCTTTTATTTGTCAAACAGACTGCTAAGCACTGAGGCTACAAAAATAAACAAGAGAGATAAAATCCCTGCCCTGATGGAGTATATGTTCTAGAAGGGAGAGAAGGACAAAATCAATATGCAGACCATGTTCTGAGGAGGTGAAAATTGAGAAAATTTTGACAAGAACTCAGACCCCCAATAAAATCTTAAGAGATCTCTTAGCTCAATCACTCTTATGTGTCCAGACTTTATTTCATTTACCCTTACAACTCTGTAAGGTGGATTATATTCCCTTTCCACAAATGAAGAAAGCTAGCTCAGGAGGGCTAAGGAATTTGCTTGATCTAACAACTAATCAGTGGCAGTTCCATAATAATTTGGATGGAAACCAAAAGTTTTAGTTATGGCAAAATAGCATGTTCATTCCATTAGAATCTGAATGTTAATATGAGAAATGCCATGAGATAATTCATGAAACTTTTATATAAAGACACTCCACCTTTGCATCAATAAACTTCAGTTAATCTTGAATATAACACTCTACATTATTTATTATGCATTTCACACAGTGAATACCATTTTAAAGTGCTTTCTAAATATTACAATGTGTGATTATGGAACAGGGATGAATTTAACAATTTTCTATTTCAGTTTTCTGTCTCCTTTTTTTTTAACTAATAAGAAAAAGGAAGTAAAAATACTCAAATTCATGTTTACTTGGTAATAAAACTAAGATTAAAAACTCAGGTCTTCTGATTTCCAGTCCAATGATTATTTTTTATTTCTTTATGAAACTGTTACAATGACTTTTTGATAACCTTACCATTCTTTAACGTTTATAGTAATTACCACGGAGTTACTCTGAATACCTTTTTCTCCCCACAGTACTTACTGAAACTCTAACAAAAGTTTGCATACATTATAAGAAAACACTAAAATGGTACAATAAAAATAATTAATAACTCAATTCCCAAAGACTTATTGGGCATATGATCTCCTCCTTTCAGTGCTTCATTAACAGTATATTTATAGAAAATACACATTCATACAACAGTGGATGATGTCACTGTACAAGGTGAAGAGAAGTTGGATTAGAGTGTGAGCCGCCTAGAAAGTAGCAAGAAGCTCTCCAGCTCCTGCTTCTGTTTGAATAGGAAGGTACTAAGAAGCCCCAATTTAGTGATGTTGTTAACTCTTGCCACCAAGAATGAGAAAAGAAGTGGGTTGTTCCAATTACATAAGCCACTACTAAGGTCAAGGAAACAAAGCTACTGGACAGGCCTAGGGCTACAAACACTTTGCAGTACCCACTGGCAGACTGTCAGGGCAAAAGCTTGAGGGATCTGTTTTTTTTTTTTGTTTAAAAAAATTTTTTTTAATGCTTATTTATTTTTGAGACAGAGAGAGACAAAGTGTGAGTGAGGGAGGGGCAGAGGGAGAGGGAGGCACAGAATCTGAAGCAGGCTCCAGGCTCTGAGCGGTTAGCACAGAGCCCCACGTGGATCTCCAACTCACAAACCGTGAGATCATGACCTGAGCTGTAGTCGGGTGCTCAACCAACTGAGGACCCAGGCGCCCCGAGGAACCTGGTTTTAAACATCACTCTCTTATGTTTTTCAGTGACAAAATAACAAACCAGGTTAGGATTGTTTTTCTTACAAAGCCTTTTTCTTTTTTCTTAAAAAGCCTTGGGAGAGCCGTTATTAACCTACTAGTTTACAAATAACCCTTGAGGATAAACAGAAGTGGTTAGGTCAACATAGGACACTTGCAGATTCTTACACATGGAGAATTAAGAGGGGTCACAATACAGTTGTCTTATTATTTCCCTTAGCTTCCCCCGCCCCCGACATTTTGTCTACTTTTTAAAAAAGCAGAAAATAAAGAACTAAATGGTAGCAAAAGAACTATGCCTCCTGTATTTGATGATATTGCTGACAGAACTAACAAGACAGACAAGCTTGTATTAGAATAAACGACTTGTAATAAATTCTAGGTGCCAAGGTTTAGTAGCATGGTTCTAGGTAGCACAGGACTGTACATATTTCTTTACAAAGGCAAGAAGCCATATTCATGACTGGGCTGTGTTAGCTATGTCTCTTAATTTAGTATGTTTCCAGAGTTAGAAGAACTAATTCTATCCCATCCTAGCACTAGAATTAATCTTCATATATCTAGAAACTTCATCATAGTCCAAAGCAAAGTGATTATTTACCCTTCAGTAACTAGCCTTTTTAAAAAAAAGTTTATTTACTTTGAGAGAGAGAAAGTGCATGCATGCTAGCGGGGGAGGGGCAGAGAGAGAATGCCAAGCAGGCTCCACGGTGTCAGCGTGGTGTGGAGCTGGAACTCACAAATCTTGAAATCATGACCTGAGTCAAAATCAAAAGTTAAGAGTAGCTTAACCAACAGACTGAGCCGCCCAGGCAACCCCCCCCCAGACACCTCTCTTTAAATCGCCCTTCNAGCTTTTTGCCAGTTTCATTTCTGGTGTGGTTTGGCTAGTTGTTAAGTTTACTGTTCCAATGATACTGAAAACTTTTTAAATCCAGGCTCAATATATAGCATCTGAATATAGAGAAAAAAATAAGTTAAAAGGGGTAAGTAATCAATATGTTTACGAAAATTATAACTTAGATAAAGATCTCTAGCTTTTCTAATTTTCCGTAGTTATGTCATTTTTATTTAAACAGCCACATATTAGTTTACAACTGAAGAATACTGAAATATTTCTGTGTTAGAACTCTGCGGCCATTAGCCTAATATTTACTTCGGGGTTTTTCTTTCCAATATGAGATAGCGATTTTTCTTTCAATGATAATTGAGATTAGCTTGTTGAGATAGACTTTTTCTGTTGTCTCATTCAGCTTTTAAGTAACAGAGCTAACAGTTTTTGTTTTCTTATGTTTCACCAATAGTAGGCTTTAAATATTTTTGTGTCGCTTCCTTAGGAATCTTCATTTTAAGTTTATTTTTATCCATTAATACAATTGTTATAGTTAAAGGGTCTGTCTTCAGAGCCTTCTTTAAAGGTTTTCATCTATGGGGCACCTGGGTGGTTCAGCAGGTTAAGTGTCCAACTTCAGCTCAGGATCTTGTGCTTTGCGAGTTCAAGCCCTTTGCTGTCAGAATTGCAGCCCACTTCAGATTCTGTCCCCCTCCCCTGCTTGTGCTCTCACTTTCTCTCAAAAATAAATAAACATTTAAAGAAACAAAGGTTTTTCTTTCTTTTAAGTGGGACTTTTTCATATAAATTGAACAGAAAGAATGCTTCAGTTGCAAACATTTCTCTTTTTTTCCTCATTACAGTGTTTCCTTAATTAATTATAGAGAAAAGGCTTAATAGTGTAACAGCTTATCTAGGATGCTATTTTTCAGGCTTGCCATTAAACGCAGGTTTAGGGCTCTGTCAATAAAACATGTGCATTTATTATTTCTCTGTTTTTTAAAACTAGGCATTTCATGGGTGTATCAGTAATGACTCCAGTTAAAAGTGGGATCAGTTTGAGGGAAAGTAAACAACCAGCTTAAGTGTCTTTTGAAACATGGTATGATACAAGCTCCCTCCATGACCAAAAGACGCATACTGTTAGCTAGGACAGGGTGAAAGGCCAATTTGTAAAATGTAAACTAAGTACTTTTGTCACAGGGCCACTGATATCTACTGTCAATAAGTCTGGACAAATATAGGGGTGCTTGGGTGGCTCAGTCAGTTAAGTGTCCAACTTTGGCTCAGGTCATGATCTCTTGGTTCGGGGGTCTGGGCCCTGCATCAGGCTCTGTGCTGACAGTTCGGAGCCTGCTTCTGATTCTGTGTCTCCCTCTCTCTCTGCCCTCCGTCACTTGTGCTCTGTCTCTCTCTGTCTCTTAAAAATGAATAAATGTTAAAAAAAGTAAGTCTGGACAAATATCAATTGAACGAAACAAAAGTCTCAAGTGAAGCCTTCATGGAGCTCTCATATTTTTCCAATATATTCTGCAAATGTTTAAAAATGAACAATACAAAGGTTTAAGGTGGAGAAAAGAACAGAGCAATAATTTAAAAGCCTCTTTTGGATGATTTACAGTTAGGCCTGAATTAGTGACCTCAAGATCAAGTGCAAAATCTCCAACTATACAACAGAAATAACAAAACCAGTATTTCCTGAGCAACTACTATGTGCCAGGCACTGTTCTAGGATTTAAAAAAAAGGCAAGCAGGAAGTAAAAGACTATGAAGGAGAGATCAAAATAGAATTTACATGCAATTATTAGGTAATACAGAGAAGGGGGAAAAAAAGGGAGGGGAAGCAACAATGAAACAAATATTAGGAGAAAATATCCCTGAGCTGGAAAAAGGATTGAGGCTTCAGATAGAAAAAGCTCTTAAGAGGTCCAAGAAGTGATAGGGAAGAGAAGGGAACACTTACCAGATATCTTGATAAAATTAAGGTACTCTAAAGATAAGGAGAAAGAAAATCACACAGATGACAAGCTTCCAGGTATAAAAAATGAGTTCCCTGGAAAGGGAAAACAATCCAAGTGATTTTGGAGTTCTCACTTGCAATAATAATAGGGTCTAGAAGAAAGCAGATATAATAGTTGCACACTAAGGAAAGAAAAGGGCTGCCCCCTGAGAATTGTACACCCCACAAAATGATCATTTCCTCTACCAGAGGAAAAGAAGATGTTTAGTAACTATAGATGTCATCCAAATACATAGCCTAAGGAAAATACAGTGCAGTTCACAATCTTTACTACTGTACATGTGGCCCTAAATAGGGGAATGGCTGAAAAAAAATTCTGGTACATCCACAAGATGGAACACACAAGAATCACTTAGTTTGTTAAACTTTTTACCTGGGATTTGTTATAAGACACACAGACATGGAAATGATGATCACAAAGGAGAACGTTTATACCCACAGTTCCCTAGAACCAAGGGGCATGGCACACCATGCCATGCAGGGCCACATGGAGAAGGACCATAGCTAGTCAGGAGGCAGAGGGGGAGGGCAGAACATGGCCCGGAGCCTTTCCTGGGGTTTTGTGGTAAGGAATGAATGAGGCAGGTAGGTACAGTGAATAAATTTAGGATTAGATAGTTTGAATAATTTTGGTGATCTCTGGGCTAGTGGGGTGGTTCCTAGTCATCTGCTTCCTGACCCAGGGGTGATTTAGGGCAGTAGGAATACTGCAATGGTGTGTGAGTTTGATAAAGGAGATGCCTGCAGGTGTGGACTCTGGAATGACTGGTTGTATATCAAAGACTCACTCCCAAGGGAGTCATTTGCTATCCATGGGAATTAGTCCTGGAAGGGGCAATGTCGCCCGGATAAATGCTACAAACACCAGAGTATCAAGAATGCAGAAAATATAATCAATATAATTGCCTTGTGATGCTTTGGCATCATTATCAAGGAACTCTGAGGTGATGCTAGTGGAGACTATGGTATAAACTGCTCTCAACAGTGTGGAAAACACTTTATTACTGTGCTAGTAGAAAGGAGGAATGCAAGTAGAGGTATAAAAGAGTCCTTGTTGGCCAGCCCTTAAATAGATTTTCTGTTTATGTAGCACTAAGAAAATTGATCTGAAATTCTTGGAGTCTCTAACAATATCTTGGTGGAGTTGTAAAGCATGTTAAAAGTATGAAATATCTATATCTATGTATCTATATCTTTATCTCAAGGTGGCAGTTTCAGCAGTTACTTTGTTGCAGGGTATGAGAAATGGAATGTTAGTAAAGCATTGTAAAGATTTGTGATATCATGTGTAACCAAGGGGAAAAAAGGGCTGTGGTGATCATGGTGGGAGATGCGAAGTGAGAGAAGGAAAAAGTCTTGGGAGGTACGTGGTCCTCTCCCCCACAGGGTTGAAAGATTTTACTGATATGAGGCAGGTGCCTCTGGGGAAAGCAATGATCTCCATTAATATTTAGAATGGCACAGATAGTAATAACATCTACCAGATTTCCCTATTGGCATGGGAGGGTAGAATGGCGGGGAATAAAAAATGTGGCTGGATCATGGGCTAAGCAGACAGTAAGCTCATAAACATTATGGGATTGTTAGTATCAAAGGAAGAAAAGCAAAATAGCCTGTGTCCAAAGCTGTAGATGGTGTGAAGCCATCTCTCAAAAGTGAGGTCTTGGAGTGGGGCAATATTATCTGGGATGTGGAACTGGGGTATCCTTTCCCAAGGGGGTACCCACTTGAGATGACATGGGTCTCAACATTTGCCTTGTTTGGTTGAAACAATGGCTTATTTAGCGGGTTTGGATCTCCAGATTGTAACTTAATGAAACCACACAGACCAGTGATCATAAGACCAACAGTCAACAGTAAGGTGTATAGTTGTACCTGATAAAGTTTTTGTTTTCCGGTGGAAGTCTAGGCTCAAATGCGTGGTGTATTAGATGAACAGATCTCTAGTTAATGGGTCCCAGAACAGTATGCACCCTTAATAATGGCCATCGGCCTTTCTGGGATAGCGGAATGATAAACAATTTATAAACATAGGCAAAGACATTATAAAAAGGGCCTCATAAATAATGAATGTTTATAAACATGGAGACAAGACACATCTCCCGTTAAATATAGGAAAAGGTAATGGAAAACTTTTCTAAATTGATGTGAGATGTAATTTGGCCAAAGGGCCTTGAATTAAAAGAGAATAAATAAGGCCTGGAGCAAGATAGAGATGCTTCAGGGGTCCATTTACCTGAATGGAATTAGAAAACAAGTTATTTGAGGGGTGCCTGGGTGGCTCAATCGGTTAGGTGTCCAACTTCGGCTCAGGTCATGATCTCACGGTTTGTGGGTTCGAGCCCCGCATCAGGCTCTGTGCTGACAGCTAGCTTAGAGCCTGGAGCCTGCTCCTGATCCTATATCTCCCTCTCTCTCTGGCCTCACCCTGCTCACGCTGTCTCTCTCACTCAAAAATAAATAAAACATTAAAAAAAAAAAAAGAAAACGAGTTATTTGAGAAGGCCATTATATTTCCCAATCAAACCAGCTATTTGGGACCTGGAAGGGACATGAAAGTTCTACTGAGTATCTTTTCCAAAAGACTATAATTGCCTATTTTGTGAAGTAAAATGCACATCTTGCTTATTACAAGTAATGTCTATAACTCCTAAAGTAATATGGAGTGTCCAGGCAAGGCATTGTATTGTGACTTTAATATAGCTGGGATGTGTAATTCTGATTTAGATTTTGGATATCTGTGAGGCAGGGGAGTCCTAGAGTTTGCTTGTTTGTTTTTCCCTGAAAGAGACAAATTTTAGGCAATGGCCCAACACTTTATAATTAATGTGAAGATGAAACTACTGATTGGCTAGGACATCTAGCACTAAGGTGACTGCGTGAAGTTTGGGCAACTGTGTTGTTTCTTGGATCCTCTCCTTTATTAGGGACATCTTGGCTAAGAGATGGAAAGCAGCAATATCTAGTGACTCCATAACATATGACAGGTAGCAGTGCCCATTGCTGTTCATTTAGTTAATCCCAAGTGACTTCCCAGGTGGCCAAGTGGTCTAGGGGAGGTGTGGCCTCCTCTAGCATCATGGTATCTGGCAAAGGACTGAGGAGAGGGGAAGCCACCTCCTCCTGCAGGTGCATTATACCAGAGAGCCCAGGTTTGGCTTCATACTATCTCAAGGAGGACTTGTAGTTATATCGAGTTTCTGGTGTGTTGTTTCTATGATGTAAAGTGCTGAGTATGTAAGGTCACAGGTTTAGGGTCTATGAGAGCCTCTATTTTCCAGAGAGCCCCACATATATTTTATTTGTTGTTTAATGACATATAGTACAAGTTTAAGAGGGGCAGTTTCTTGCATCAGAAGCCCTTGGGCAATTTATGGCTATCCTGAAGTTCCAGACACTCCAGGAGGCATGATGAGAAGTTGCCTTTAGTGGAATCCTTGAGGGTATTTGATGTTAATTTGGACATAAAATCTGCAAATAAAGAGTATGTTGGGGCGCCTGGGTTGTTCAGTCGGCTAAGCCTCTGACTTCAGCTCAGGTCATGATCTCACAGCTTGTGGGTTCGAGCCCTGCATCAGGCTCTGTGCTGATAGCTCAGAACCTGAAGCCTGCTTCGGATTCTGTGTCTCCCTCTCTCTCTTTGCCCCTCCCCCACTCGCACTCTGTCTCTCGAAAATAAACATTAAAAAAAAAGAATATGTTTCTATTAGAAACCTAAAAGTACTAAATGTTGGAATGTATATTCGAAATGAATGTATCAAATGAGCCTCCTTGGAAGAGGATGCCATCAATGTAAGGTCGTATCTGTGCTCCTAGAAAAAGGTGGATGCAGTTGAGATCTGGTCTACAGATTGTATGCAATGGAAAAGCTATAGAGGTACCTCATGGGTAGCCTGGAAAAGACTCCTTGTGTCCTTGTAAGGAGGCAGGAAACGATAGCTGAGAAGCTGTTGAAACAGGCACTAAACAGAACACATTAGCCAAATCTACAAGAATATTTACCAGTATTTGAATAGAATCAGTAATCCTAATAATATTTAGTATTGGGTATGAGAAAGCCAATAGATGGGACCACAGCACTAATGTTTGTAGTAATCCATCATAAGGTGCCCTCTTGATATTTGTGTTATATAAATTCTTCAGTTTTTACTTTAACATATTAACTACCAACTTTAACATATAATTTTGGATTTCCAATTGGATTATAAACTTTGTTATGATATACGTATAAATTTTTTAAGTACCTTTTACTTTCTCTGCTTGTATTTAAGGGCTTGCTTTTTTTGTTTTTAAAAATATTTTGAGAGTGGCTCCTGGGTGGCTCAGTCGGTTAAATGTTTTTAAAAATATTTCTTTAGTTTATTTATTTTGAGAGAGAGTGCATGCACAAGTGAGTGGGGGAGAGAGGAGGTAAAGAGAGAGATAGAATCCCAAGCAGTCTCCACACTGTCAGCATAGAGCTGACAGTGGGGCTTGAACTCACGAACCATGAGATCATGATGTGAAATGAAATCAAAAGTCAGACGCTTAGTCGAATGAGCCACCCAAGCACCCCTTGTTTTCGTTTTTAAATCAGTAGGTAATCTAGGACCAGCAATGTGTTTGCTAGACTGGTATTTGCCTAGTATCTAAGAATGAGAGTCCCTGTTTTCTCCCCTGGGCTTGTAACTACCTATAGTGACAGTCATTTTTCCTTTGTTTTCTCCCTTTTTCAGGCTTTTACCCTCTGAAGGTTCAGTCTTCACTTTCTTTTTCTAGCTGATAAGAGGAAAAGCAGGGTCCAGGTGCCTCTAAGCAACTTTTCCCCGGGATGGCCCAGTGCACAGAAAAATCAGTCCCTGCTTCACATTCCCACCTTTGAAAAACCAGAATCTTTTAGAAGGACTTGTATTTCTAGGCAGCTAAACCTTTTCTTTTTTAAAATCTTTTAAATGTTGTCTGATAAGCTCCCAGTGGTCCTGAGTGGCATCTGTTGTGAGCCGCAGGGCCCTTGTCCAGGATGTCCCAATCAACCTTAGAGGAGCTACAGTCCACATCTTGGGGAACAATTGGTGGCATCATCTTTAACATTATTTGTTTTGAGCATGAGGCCCTTTGCATGCTGATAAACAGCAGCAATTCCTCCCCACCCCTCCCCCGAGACAGAGACAGCACAAGCCAGGGAGGTGCAGAGAGAGAGGGAGGCACAGAATCCGAAGCAGGGTCCAGGCTCTGAGCTGTCAGCACAGAGACCAACACGGGGCTCAAATTCACAGACTGTGAGATCATGACCTGAGCCCAAGTCAGATGCTTAACTGACTGAGCCACCCAGGTACCCTAATAAGCAGCAGCTCTTAAGAGCTTTCCTTTCCTCTCCCTTTTCATTAAACTGTGTATATTTATAGAATTACAGAGATGGGACCTCTTAGACCTCAGTGGCTTCAGGAATGACTCACTTGAGACAGCAGGAAGCTGATAAGGTCCCAGACACCAGGTACTTTCATCTCCATGACTCACATGGTCTCAGTGCTGGTCAATACTACCCAGTCAGTGGATTCAACTCCCATGGTACTAAGAGGGTGGTAACCCCCAACCCCCTTTGGAGGGAACTTTCTGTCCTGGACTCTGGGTGGTCCACCAATGTGGGGAAATACATCAAGAGCTCTCTTTAGGTTGGGGAATCAGGGCAATATCCAACCAAAAAAACAACACAATGAAGTAGCCACCAAGCTGCAAGTGCACCAAAATCAGGGGTGCCTTTCAGGAAGGGGCCACTGACTGTCAGATGCAGTTAGTAAGCCAAGAAAAAGGGGGGTGGGCAAAGTAAAGGGCAGAGAATGGTTCAAACCCTGTATTGGATTTTTTGTGGGAAGGACTGAGTGAGGTGGGGTTGATACACTAAGTTTAGTGTTGGATAGTTTGAATAATTTCAGTAGACCCTGGCATACAGGGGTGGCCCTGGGGTCAGTTAGGGCAGGGAGAATCTTGCTTTGGTATATGGGGATTGGGGATATGGACTCTGGATTAGTTTGTATAGGAAAGGCAGGCTCCCAGGGGAGTCCTGTGTTATCCCTAGGAACTAGCTAGTCTTGGGAGGGGGCAGTGTCACCAGGATAAAGGCTCGAAAGGCCAGAGTATAAAGAATACAACAAAAATATAAATAACATGCTTATTTATACCAAATGAAAATGATTTCTACGGGTTATGACTGAAGAAAAAAATCAAGACAGAACTGTATATATTCCATTTTTGCAAAATAAAAATACTTTCTCATCTACATCTATATAGGTCCATATAGGATTGTAATGTGAAAGAACACATACACAGACTTGGTTAATAATGTGGACTGTTGCCAGGGATGGGGAGAGAGGTGCTCATGTGGGAGGAAAGGAAATTCCATGAGAGCAACAACTTGCCAAACATCGCGTTATGTAAAATTATGTCATAAAAAGATGCACGCAAGAATGGCCACCAAAGTGTTAGTAGTGGTTACCTTAGGGTGATATGATTCCAGGTGACCATTCAAATGTCATGTGAATTATTTACAATGAACATGTATATTTATAGAACTAGAAAGAAGCCATACAGTTATTTGTGGCTTAGAGGAAGACTTCTTTTTAAATTAAAACAAAATTCCAATTTTAATAGCATTCTCAAAGGTCATAGACATCCTCACCAAGGGGGGAAAATGAGAGTATAATAGTCAAGCCTTAAGAAAATCAACTGTAAAGTAAATGTATGTAAAGCATTTGGCCAGAAGGGTCTGATATGGGGCCTAACACAATAAAAAACTCAACACTTGCACACTTGTTATTCACGTTATAAAAACCTTCTTTCCTAGTCTGCTGAAGAGAATGAGAAGGAAAGGGATTAAGATAAGCTTCTTGATAATATCTTGTGGGTTATTACACAAGAAGAGTAGACGATAAAATAGGACCACCCTAAGTAAAAGCATCCTTGAAAGGGAAAATGCACAAGGTGATGGTACAGCTAGTGGGAGAAAGTCAGTGCTGATAATCTCTACTTGGTCATCATCTGAAAGAGACTGCATCTGATGGTTTATTTTACTTTTTAAAAATTTTTTAATGTTTTATTTATTTTTGAGAGAGAGAGAGACAGCATGAGCAGGGGAGGGTCAGAGAGAGAGGGAGACACAGGATCTGAAGACAGGCTCCAGGCTCTGAGCTGTCAGCACAGACGTGGGGCTCGAACCCACAAACTGTAAGATCATGACCTGAGCCGAAGTTGGACGCTTAACTGACTGAGCCACCCAGGCGCCCCTGCATCTGATGGTTTACACAGTGTGCTGAAGGTCCCACATGGGGGTAGGCGTGGGGTGGGGGGTGGGCGGCGGGTTGCTAGGACCTGTCTCAATAGAGAGGATTCAGTATACAGGGAGTACTATACCACCAGGAGCTGCCCCAGTCCACAGCAAATGAGATCATGTTTTGATAAAATAAGCCATATAAAAGTCTGCTTCAGAATTTCATGTAAATAATAACCTCATTTTAAAATATAGGGGAGAAAAATCACCCAAATTCAGGGCTAATTTAGCTGTCACTGGAGAGTTAAGAAGAAAACAATATCAACAAAAACAGTCCCATTTTAAAAGTTTCATCAATAGAGACAGAGGTACTCAGGATTGATGGTCATCCTTCCTCATCACTGCTGCTCCACGCATCTTCAAATGCTGGATTTAATTGTGATTTGGTTGTAGACTAAAAAAGGGGAGAAGAAAGGAAAATTTGATTGTCTTACCTCATAATTTTAGGCTCACAATGTAGTTATGGAATATATCAAATGAAAAGCAATTACATTATTTTGAAAGTAACAACAATTGTCAATTCAAAATGAAATAATGTAAGAGACACCCCACATGCAATGTAAGGCAATGTAACTTCATTTTAAATAGACAGGCCAGAATTTATCCAAATTATCTGTGTTTCCTTCAAAGCAGTCACCTCACAAACATATACATAAATGCATTTATGTATATAACATGATGCTGCTATTGCTTAAGGCGTTTCTGCACCTCTATGGAATTATGTGGAGAAGGCAGCATATTAACATAAATGTGGCTAAAAATGCACTCAGGTCTACAGTTTGACTGGACAACCCAAAACATTAATATTGGCAACTTTTTATTGTTTGGATGGACATGACTTTATAAATAAGCAAATATCCATATAAGGAGGAAAAGATGTTCATCAAACTAACTAACACCATCTTTGGTCCAAAAACTAATGTGAGCTATAAGCAGTGAAGTTTATTTCTTTAAACAGCTGGTAAAGCAGCACCTGGGTGGCTTAGTCGGTTAAGCGTCCGACTTTTGCTTGGGTCATATCTGGCGGTTCACGGGTTTGAGCCCCGCGTCGGGCTCTGTGCTGACTGCCAGCTCAGAGCCTGGAGCCTACTTCAGAGTCTGTATCTCCCTCTCTCTCTGACCCTCCCTTGCTCATGCTCTTTCTCTCTCTCCTAGAAATAAATAAAAATATTTAAGAAAAAAAATAAACAGCTGGTAAAGTAGTTGAGAAGTTCATGAAAAATGTGTTAAAAATGGTAACATGTTTGTCATTAGCACATAGGCTTTCCAGGGAGATTTCTTTTAAAGATAACATGCATTTGGATGGTGTTTATTTAAAACAAAACAGGGGTGCCTGGATAGCTCAGTTGGTTAAGTGTTTGACTCTTGATTTTGGCTCAGATCAAGAGCTCACGGTTTGTGAGACTGAGCCCCGAGTAGGGCTCTGACAGTGCGGAACCTGCTTGGGATTCTGTCTCTCCCCCTCTTTCTCTGCCCC
Organism: Crocuta crocuta; assembly: GCF_008692635.1. Taxonomy (NCBI): domain Eukaryota; kingdom Metazoa; phylum Chordata; class Mammalia; order Carnivora; family Hyaenidae; genus Crocuta; species Crocuta crocuta. Next base: position 1,156,357 of record NW_027551575.1, on the reverse strand, counting down.
TTCTCCACTCGTACTCTCTCTCAAAATAAATATAAAAAAATAAAACAACAAAACATTACAGTATTCTTACAACTTTAGAGCTGTACCTAATAAACGTAATCAGCAACTAGGGGAATATTAGTTTTCTGTGACATTTCAAATCAATTCACTTTCTGAGGAAATTTTTTTTAATGTTTTATTTATTTCTGAGAGAGAGGGAGAGAGACAGCATGAGCAGTGGAGGGTCAGAGAGAGAGGGAGATAGAGAATCTGAAACAGGCTCCGGGCTCTGAGCTGGCTGTCAGCACAGAGCCTGACGCGGGGCTTGAACCTACGAAAAGTGAGATCATGACCTGAGCTGAAGTCAGATGCTTAACCGACTGAGCCACCCAGGTGCCCCTCTGAGGAAAGTTTTTGAATGGCAACCTTCCTATTCTGGGGCGATGACTCAAGGACTTTAAGAAGATCTCATTTTTTATTTGAGTATCTGCACATTATGAACCAGATTTGTGTCTTATTCTGCAGCTCTTACATTTGCTACAAATGTGTTGAGACCCCAAACCCAATAATGTATTAGCACCAAGGCTACTCTTAAATTATCTGAGAGAGTGCCTTGAACAACATACAGCAATGTTTTATGTTAGGAGCAAACCCTGTGTCTAAGCATGTTCATCGCCTTTCTGATATGATGAGTTAGAATCATTGTTAATTTAAACAATGATAACAGTAGAAAAACCGCATTTCCAATAAATTCCCCAAGTATCAGCCAGGATAGTTGGAAAATGACATATTAATTAAGTATTCTTTATGGCTGTTAAAGCTATATTACTAAACCTAATGTTTGCTATTATCACCATTATTATTAAATCTTATTTTGGCTATCATCACTTAGTTATACAAACAAAATTCCATTATATCCTAAATGTCCAGATAAAAAACTATTACCAAACCTCAGCTATCTATCAGCAGTCCACTGATTTGTAGTCAATGACTATACCACACTGAAGTGTGTTCATTTATTTTTTCATACAAATGTTCACTGAAGTTCCTATTTTCCTAGGTTTAAATTTAACTACTAAGTTAGGTTATTCAGTAAGAGTTTACTTAAAGATGTTTATCTCTTAACATAGAGAACAAACTGATGGTTACCAGAAGAGAGGTGGATGCAGGGATGGGTGAAATAGGTGAAGGGGATTAAATTTATCATGATGAGCACTGAGTAATATATAGAATTGCCCAATCACTATATTGTCCACCTGAAACTAACATAACACTGTATGTTAACTATACTGGAATTAAAATTAAAACTCTATCTTTAGAAGCCTTTAACTCTGCCTTAGACATCTCCCCAAGATGTCCCTACGTGGATAAGCCACATTTGGGTCATGCCTCCTAACTCTACTATGGAAGCCCAAGATATAATCTATTAGACATTTAAATTCTCTTGAAGACTCAAAAGAGAAGCAAAATTACATTTTATTGTAAGTTATTGTTATTACTGATTATTATTATTATTATTATTCTGATATTTGGAGATATCATAAACTTGTCCCTGATCCATAACAAATGGCAGGACAAGGATTCAAACCCAGTTACCAGTCGTATTATTAGTTTGCCTTAAACTGAAGACTAAGGGAGTGTGTGTGTGTATGTATGTGTGTGTTTTGTTTTGAAGTGTGTTACTGCACACTTCTGGGAAACTTCAGCATCGTTTATTTGATAGTTGGGATACAAACACTTTAAAATATGAGTTAAATAGCAAACATGTGAGGAGTAGGGTCTGGTACAGATATACTTCTGGGATCTGCACCATGATCACAATAATTTTCTACCTACATTCACAGGAATCTTTTGAACTAAAGTTATGTGAAAATAATCGTAGCACATACCATTTTATGAGAATGATGGCTATCTTAAAGAGTGTAAGCAGTAGATTTAAAAAGACAAGGTTTGGGGCTCCTGAGTGGCTCACTTGGTTAAGCGTCTGACTTCAGCTCAGGTCATGATCTCACAGTTTGTGGGTTCGAGCCCCGTGTTGGGCTCTGTGCTAACAGCTCAGAGCCTGGACACTGCTTCAGATTCTGTGTCTCCTTCTCTCTCTCTGCCCATTCCCCACTGGCACTGTGTCTCTCTTAAAAATCAATAAATATTTTTTAAAAAAAATTAAAAAGACAAGGGTTTATTGCTCTAAAACAAATATAAGGGTAACTTGTTTTTTATGCATCTCTTTTACTTTTCTATTTCAGTTTAATTTCCCATATACAAAATTCCTTCTAGATGAGTTCAAACTATCGCTACAGCTATGTAATGAGAAATAAATACACCACCAGAGTCAAAGACTACCTTTATAAATTAAGCAATTTAGTTTTCTTCTAATATCCTTTCTCTATGCATAAGTCATAAATTTACTTTTAATTTATTTTTATTGTTTTCATTTGGTAAATTATTGTTATACTTCCTAACATAGCCTGTAGTGTTTTTAACTTAGATTTAATGTACACAGTAATTCCCAAACAGCAGGACACAATAATTAAGTAATGCAAAATTAATGGCTAAACCAAAGTATTTGGCCATTTTGAGCTTGCTACAGAAGAATATCCAGTCATTTAAAAGCAGCTGTACACTAAAACTAATCAAAGCCATAATAAACCAAATTAGACATGTGATGAAATCAGACAATATCCATACAACATTTAGCCAGCTGCTTGAAGATTCATCATTTTGTTCTTCCTCTCTTTCATTTGGATTAGGGCCAAAAGAAAATAATTCACAGGCTCTCTACTGCAGTAAACAACCCTAGTTGCAAATTTAGGTATGAAATATATTTTTTCAATAGCTGCTAAATGGCCTCAACTATCCCCATAAAAACTCATTTCCATGTGGTTTTGGCAGTCATGTTTTCATAAAGGAGCTAAATATATGAAAAATGTTTTTAGAATTAAAAACTTTCATGTTTATTTATTTTTGAGAGAGAGAGAGAGAGCGAACACATGTGGGGGAGGGGCAGAGAAAGAGGAAGACAGAATCCGAAGAAGGCTCCAGGCTCTAAGCTGTCAGCAAGAGCTTGACACTGGGCTTGAACCCACGAGCTGTGAGATCATGACCTAAGATGAAGTCAGATGCTCAGACAACTGAGACATCCAGGGGCCTCTGTTTTTAGAATTTTAAACTTACTCTATCAATAACTTTCATCTCTGTTTAAGATGCTTTGTTTTTATACTATGACTTGGGTAAGATTAACTCAAGGTGTTTCTAACTGCATTATTTATATTTCCAACTTAAAAAAATTATATTTGTTTTAGATATTTGACTTTTAATATCCTAGAAACTAAGATAAATATAATTTTAATTTAGTTTAGTAAAATAATTTTTGGTGGGAAAGATACCACTTTTGGACAGCATTATACAAAGTAAAAAAAATACAGAGGTTACTCTGTATTTTAAGTTACTCTATATGTTAAGACCAGAGAGCATGTCCTATTCATCTTTGTTTACTTACTGCATTTTTTAAAAGTTTATTTATTTATTTAGAGAAAGAGCATGCGCAGACAAGCGGGGGAGAGGCAGAGAGAAGGAAAGATAGAAAATCCCAAGCAGGTTCCGCACCATCAGCACAGAGCAGATTCAACTCAAGAACTGTGAGATCATGACCTGAGCCAAGATCAAGAAATGGATGCTTAATCGACTGCACCATCCAGGCACCTCTAACTACCACATTTTAAGGCTCTTTATTCCCATGGTCATAGGTCATATTTATGCTCTAAGATAGGAACTAACAGACTGCTGGTAGGAGTGTAAATTGGTAAAATTTGAGAGTGAATAAAGAGCCTTAAAAATGTCACATATGATAACTCAAGAGATTAAATCTATGTCTAGGAATTTATCCAAATAAGCAATCAGAAATATAATCTATGAACAGATATATAGCTTGATTTGTTTATAATGATTAAAAGAAATGTCTCCTAATAGGTAAATATTTAAGTAAATTGTGAGATACAGGTGAAAGCATGCTATATTATTAAAAACAAATTTACAAAGAGTTATTAATGACACAGAAAAAAGACTTATTATTAAGTGAGTAAAGTAGAATGCCAAGTCGTATGTCCAAGTTATTAACCATGTTTAAAACACCACATATGGATATGAAAAAGCAAGAATGAAATAAATGAGACTGTTAATAGTAATTCAACTTTAGAAATTTGTGTCATTCTTTGAATATTTTTCTGGATTTTCCAAATGTGTTATAACAGGCAAATTATTTTCTAAAAACAGGAAGAAATGCTTTCAAAGTCTCTCATAGGAAGTAAATTAATAAAATTATTTTCTTTATGATTTAGCAGTCACTGTATAATTTGTATAAATGTGATTTACCTCATCATCACCAGGAACTGGTTCATATAAGGATGGTACCCAAGCAAGTATATTGCAGTCTCTGCTACCACTATAAAGTTCCTATAACACAGAAAGGAAACATGTGGGTCAGTTTAAAGCTGGTACCAATCTGAAATGAACTACACCATCTAAAGGATTAATTCTTACATTAGACCAATTAGATTAATTGTATTTCTATTCTCCAAAGAAACTGAGCTGATGCCCTTTGTTTGCTTACTTAAGATGCAGTAATGCCGTGTTCTGTATTTTAAAATATTGTTAGGATATGTCAGAGCTTGCTAGTGTGAAAATTTCACAAGAAGATTCAACAACCTAGTGATTTTTATTAATCAGAGTATCCATTTATTTTAGGTGTCAGAGTAGAAAAAGTATAGAATCAAGAGTTTGTCCTTCTCTGTCAATAAATGAGTTTTAATAAAGACATCAATAAAGAAACCATATGAATTTCTAGCTAATAGGCCAGAAGTTCAGAAAAAATATTATTTAGCTCACTATTTAGCTGCTTAACTGGCTACTGTTCAACAGAAGGGCTTTAAAAACCATGTGCCATGCTTATTGAGAAGTTTATTTTATACGGGGAAGCTTGGGCTGATGAAGTCTATGTCAATGTCTTTATGAATACGCTGTTTACACATGCCTGAATAATGTTCATTCCCTTCCCCAAAAGAACTTAAAGAATGGGGTGCCTGGGTGGCTCAGCTGGTTAAGCGTCCAACTTTGGCTCAGGTCATGATCTCACAGTTCACGAGTTTGAGCCCTGTGTAGGGCTCTGTACTGACAGCTCCAACACTGGAGCCTGCTTCAGATTCTGTGTCTTACTCTCTCTGCCTCTCCCCTTCTTGTGCTCTTTTACTCAAAAATAAATAAAAACATTTAAAAAAAATTAAGAACTTAAGGAAAATGTCATATTGCTAGTACTAAAAACATTCCTATGGGGCAGTGAAATAGATACTCTCATACAAATTGGCATGATCTTTTTGGGTAAGAGAATCTCAATACATGTCATAAGTTTGTGTATGCGTTTCTAAGAAGTCATGCCAAAGACATGCCTGAAATTCAAGGATATCAGCAGCATTATATTTAAAATTACAAAATATGGAAATAATTGTCCAGAGTAGTTTAATGGTTTATATATAAATTTATGTTGCATTCATAGGATGGGATATTATATAACCATTATATCTGCTTTTTAAGAATATTTAATAACATGGGAAAATAATATCAACAGAAAAAAGGATTTAAACCAAAGAATCATGGTGTCAAGGAAAAAAGAAACAGATGTAAGACACTAGGTCAATTAAAAAAAAAAAAGGCTATGTAATGGAGAAAGATCTAAAAAGAAACAACAGCAAAATGATAAGTGGTTGTAAAACTCTGAATGACTAAGTGGTTTTCTTCCACACAAATTTATTTCTGTATTTCTACACAAACATTTCTTGGGCCTTCCTCCAGGTGTGCTTTGATTTGTTTTTGGAAGTAACCCTGGAAAAAATTTTAAAAAGGGCAGGGTGATGGAAGAAACCTTAGCCCATCTATACAACATTTCTAATAGTAACCCTTTTTCTCGCTCTGCTGCGCAATTATTTATTATTGTTCATCTCAAAAACTGAAGCATGGTACAATATTTTTCTTAAAAAAAGGAAAGTTTCTAGATAAAGAGAAAATAAGATAATAAAGTTATTTATAGGAAATAATACAGATATTAAATATTAAAAGTAAATTAGATATAGCTATACATAATCAAACTTCCCAAAGGGAGCAAAATTCTATAGACAGCATTGTTAAGTCTAGAATATATAGTTATACTAACTGTGGATGATGCAAAGGTATTTTCAAATGTTCAGAGCCCTTCATCAATTTAATTTCCTGAGAAGGCAAGATATACACACACACATGTCCAAGATAATGTGGTCAGATAAACTTACAAGGCAATTTGTGGTTAAGTACTGCTACACTGGTGGAGATAAAGGAAATTCTGTATATGTTCAAGAAAGAGAGCTTATAAGAGATAGCATTTAAATAACAATGGCTAATAAAGACTCAAGTTAAATGGAAAAAAGTGAAATACTGTAATTTTGGAAATAATTGTGCAGGTGTTCATTTGGGAAATTAGATTTAAAAAAAAGACTCAACATGTGAGACTAAGCTGACAACATGAGTCCTGTCAACCCTCAACACTTGAGTATGTATATCCTTTTGAACAAGGAGATTCTCCTATACAATTACAATACATCCAACAAAATAAAAAAATTCACAATGAAGTATCACTACCAGTTAATTCTTACTACTCCATTCAAGTTTCACCAGTTGTCTCAATAAATGTCCTTTATAGCAAAAGGGTCCAGATTAAAATCATAAGCTGCACTTGCTGTCATGTCTCCTAACTCTCCTTCAATCTGGAATAGTTCTTCAGTCTCCCCTTGGCTGTCCTGGCTTTGACAAATTTGAACATACACACCAGTTATTTTGTAAAATGTCCTTCACATTTTCTTGTTTCATGATTAAATTCAGGTGATGCATCTTTGCCAGGACTATCACAGAAGGAATATCATGTAACTGGGTTATTAATTTTGATTACTTAATTAAGGTAATGTATGTCAGGCTTCTTCAAGGTAAAATTACACATTTTACCTCTGCAATTAATATTTTCCCGGGAGGTATTTTGGGACTATGTAAATATCCCACTCCTCATTACACTTCCAATTTACTAGTTTACTTACTTATACCTGAATGGATTCGTGGATTCCTATTTTTGTCAATGGGTATAATCCATTATTATCATTATCCACTTTGATGTTAGATATAGCTTGTCAGATTTTTATATTTGATAGAATTACTATAAATATCAATTTTGTCTTCAGATAGTAAATTCTGTGTAATATTTAATTTGGAAAAGAGTTCTGCTGCTAAATGGATGCAATGTATTATTCTATATTATTTTTGAGACTTTTAATTATTTTCCTTTTCAAAAATCGTAATAGATATAATAGGATAAGAGTTGGAAGCCTTCTGATATGGTGCAGTAATTCAAATCTGAATTCATAGAGAAATGGTATGAGTCAGGAGGCAACTTGCCCCAGGTTCCCAGGCTTGTCTCAGCTATTTCAGGAACTGGTAGGAATCAGTATTTTGGCATACTTTTACTCCATGATAGGCACACCTATCAGGAAGTTCTGATTTGGTGGAAAGCAGTAATTTATAGTCAGGATACCTGCTTTAAAATCTTGGCTGTATCTTTATTTGACCCTGCACAAGAACAGAGGTATAGTATTCTAAGAATTTCTTTCAATAGTTAACCATGCTCTATGAATAATTACTTGCAGGTTGGAGCAAGTCATGTCACTTGTCTGGTGTTTTAGTCTTCTCTCAGAAGTAAAACTTAATTATAACAGCATTAATGACAATAGCCAAAGTATGGAAAAAGCCTGAATATCCATCCACAAATGAATGGATAAAGAAGACGTGGTATATATATACAATGGAGTATTTTATACACACACACACACACACACACACACACACACACACACACACACAATGGAGTATTACTCGGCAATCAAAAAGAATGAAATCTTGCCATTTGCAACAATGTGAATGGAACTAGAGGGTATTATGCTAAGTGAAATAAGTCAGAGTAAAATATGACTTCACTCATATGAGGAATTTAAGATATAAAACAGATGAACATAAGGGAAGGGAAGCAAAAAGAATATAAAAACAGGGGGTGGGACAAAACATAAGAGATTCTTAAATACAGAGAACAAATTGAGGTTGCTGGAGGGGCTGTGGGTGGTGGGGATGGGCTAAATGGGTAAGGGGCTTTAAGGAAGACACTTGCTGGGATGAGCACTGGGTGTTATATATTGGGGATGAATCAATGGAATCTATTTCTGAAAATATTATTGTACTATATGCTAACTTTGATATAAATTAAAACTAAAAAAAATAAAAAGTAAAAATATTTAACATCAGGATATGGACCCATCAGAAGAGATAATAGCCAAAGAGTGAGAGCAGGGTCCTGAAGGTCCCTCTTAGTTGCTGGGCTGATGTATGACCTAGGAAGCCTCAGAGAAGGGGGCAATCTAGAGGTCACTTAAGAGTGCTTGGTGCAATAGCTCTTTAACAAACAGTAAGATATGTATTTGAATATTTTAACAATGGCTGTTGGCATACTGATTGTGCTGGCTGAAAAATAAGCATTGTGTATCTTACTGTAGCGTCAGACACAAATTAAGTAATGAATAAATGATTAAGAGCTTTACCAGGTGATAAAGTCCTTCCTAGCTCCAGTAATCCATAATTTTCATTCTATCAGTATTTAATTCTCATGAGTATTTAATTCTCACTTTTCTTTACCTACAAAATTGGGAAAAATACCAATATTCTTGCTCAATTGGAGAGTCATAAAGGAATGCAGGAGGTAATTTGTGCAAATATTCTCTGAAAAAAAAAAATAACCTGATACTTTGGTAAGATGAAAGAAAAAGGTCAGAATGTTAAGCATGCAAAAGCCATAGGTATTTAAGAAATTATGTAAGTTGCATCAACTCAAAAGTAATCTGATTAGCCCCAGGCAGAAAATAAAACAGAAAATCTGAGACAGACTCACATATATATAAATCAAGATACAAAAAGTATATTTTGAGAGAGTGTATTCCAGCTTTTCCCAAAATACTGACTGGAAGACATTATTTTAATTTGCTAGAGATTTTCATTTGCTAAATAAATGGAACCCATATGCAGAAGAAAGGACTTGTTTCAGTCAAGTTGCACAGTATTATACTCATACAAATATCCTATACTATCTAAAACTCTATACTATATTATCCTATATTAAATAAACCCTAGCTGAAACGCGGATTAAAAGTGTAATTCCTCAGACTTAAATCACTGTTTACTCTTTTATACACAAGTAGCCTGGCAAACTAGCTAAGTGAACATTTTAAATTCCCTTAAGTATCATTCTTACCTGGAAATGAGACTGAAATACGCAGCAGTCAACACTTTTATAATGTCCCTTAAGCATAGTTATCTGCTCTCCTGAGTAAATTGTATAAACAGCAATTGTGCTACCATATGGCACAAAAACAAATTCTGAACTGCAGCCGTCGGAGACAGTGAATTTCAATGCTTTTCTACTGTCATTACAAACTTTTCCATAGTTTACCTGTAGGATGTAAAATCATAGCATTACCCATTTCTTAAATCTGAATTAAAAAGACAACAAAGAGTAGAAGAAATATTTACTTAAAATATTATAACATGCCATAGAAAGGGCTGTATTAAATCAATGTCCTAATAGAAACAAGGGCCAATGACATAAATGTACATTTCACATAAGAGGAAAATACAAATAGTAAAAAAAAACCCACAAAAGCAAATATTCACATTTAAGCCAGAACAGAAATAAAAGGAAAATTAAGGCAACCTTGAATAATCATTTTAGACCATATAGCAAATATTCAAGAAATCATGAAACAGGGGTGCATGGGTGACTCAGTTGGTTGAGCGTCTGATTTTGGCTCAGGTCATGATCTCGCGGTCCATGAGTTCGAGCCCCATGTCGGGCTGACAGCTCAGAGCCCAGAGCCTGCTTCAGATTCTGTGTATCCCTCTCTCTCTGCCACTCCCCTGCTCACGCTCTGTGTGTCTCTCTCTCACAAACAAAAAATAAACATTTAAAAAAATTAAAAAAAAGAAACCATGAAATACTGTGTACTGTTACAGGTGAAATAAACATGTTGGTGGCACTGAAATGAGGCTATTCCTTCTAAAAGGCCAAATGATGTATTATGTAACAAAACACAAAGATGTTCTTTATGGGGGTGGGGTGGGGAATCACCTTTTTATCTTAAAACATTTTGTAATGTTTTATTTATTTTTGAGAGAGAGAGAGACAGAGAGAGCAAGCAAGCAAGCAAGCAGGGAAGGGGCAGAGAAAGAGGGAGACACAGGATCCAAAGCAGGCTCTGTATTAATAGGCAGAAGGCCCAATGCAGGGCTTAAACCCACAAACCATGAGATCATGACCTGAGCCCAAGTCTCACACTTAACTGACTGAGCCACCCAGGTGGCCTTATTTTAAAAACATTTTTAATTGTTGTAAAGTACACACAGCATAAAATAGGTCATCTCAACCATGTTTAAGTGTACAGTTAAGTGACATTACATTCACATTCTTGTGCAGCCTTCATCATCATCAATCTCTAGAACTCTTTTATCCTGCAAAACTGAAATTCTGTACCCATTAAATAAGAAAGATATTCTTACCCCTTGACCAAGTAACTACTTATGGGAATTTATCTTAAGGAAATAATTAAACAGCAAAAACCTATATGCACAGAGGAATTCAAAGCTGCATTATCTAGAATGGCAGAATAACTAAACATAAATGTAAATTCCTAATAATGTTATGACAACTCTGCAGTTTATATAGTAACTGCAGTAACATAATTATGAAAATTATGCAGGAAGTAAGGATAAAACTGAAGTATAAAAAAAGCACAGAACACAAATAGTGTGTATACAACTGCAATTTTACATAAATAATTTTGTATTTGGGACAAAAACAAAAATTCGGCATCTGTATGGCAAAGGTGCAAACCCAACAACATCGGTATCCTCAGCAGTTAGAAAAGCAAACTTGCAGGTCCTCTCTCAAGTCTAGTGAACTACAGTCTTCATGTTAACAAGATCCCTGGGTGACCTACAGGCTCATCAAAGTCTAAGAAGCTTTGGGCTAAAGAAGTTGAAGGTCAGGTTTACTTCCTGCTGATAATTTAGATTTAGCAGTTTAGGGTAGGTATAAAACTGCTCATCATTTGAGAGTAATGAGCATGAAGATCACCTGTGTCTCCCTTTCCTATTGCTAATACTAGAATTTAGACAGATAGTAATTTACCTTTTTCTCTTTTTAGAAAGGCTAGTGGGGAGAGAGAGAGGGAGGGAGAAAGGAAGGGAGGGAGAGAGGAGGGGGGAGAGAGAGAGAGAGACAGAGAGAGAGAGACAGAGAATGTGTGTAAACTTCTATATTAAAAAATACTGAGGCCCAACTGGACATATGCTGATAATGTGTGGATGCACTTGCCTTACCCACCCTTCAGGTTCACATGTGATGGAGATGAGCATATGCATTTAGCAATTCTCACCTCAGTAGTGGCAGAATGAAACATTAGAATATTAAACTTATAGTCTGTAGACTTGGGTTATAGAAACCCACTCAATTACCCCCTCCTTTTCTTTTTCTCTTTTTATTTTTGCCCATTATGAATAATGAAAATGATTCAGTCTCCAAATTCTAATCTGTTAAATAGAAATAACATCATTTGCCAGAGTTACTGTGAAAAATCAGATGAAATAATGCATATGAGAGCACCTAGAACATAAAGGTATAGTAAGTCCCTAGATTTATTAATTCCTATATATATTTAAAGGTATAACATTCTCTCATTTGCATCTTTTGATCCTATAGGTGCAACTGTTTGTAGAATATAGTGTCATTCTACGAATAGTTGCACATATAGGAAGGAGTGTGGGTGAAAAACCACACATCTTCTCAACTAGAAACTCTCTGTTCCTGGTAATAAAATTTTGAACTGCTAGACTGTGAAGACCTTATTCACATTCATCAGAGGACCCAACTATATTCCTTCTCAAATATGAACTGGGAAGTGTTGGATGAGGTACAAAGATTGAACCAGCTCTCTGACATGTCTTTGTCCTTAGGCATCCCATTCCAAACCATTCTGCAACTTACTATCCGATTAATCTTTGTAAATCACTGCCACGGTCAAATCACTTGTGGACTAAAAATTATCAGTTCCCTTTCAGTACCTGTGGAATAAAGTTCTAGTAACAGGCTAAGGAAAGGAGGAATATATCATTCACTACTGCTTACTATGGTCATGTATGTATCATACATTATACTAGGTGATTGTCTAAGGTTCCCATTTTTTTACTATGTATGCTTACTATAAAAAGCAATGTTTGATAAACAGCATGACGTACATTATTATGAAAGTACTGTAAAGGAAGAGGCTACTTTTGGCTACGATGTGTTAAAGGTGATACATACAGGCTTTGAAAAGATTTTGATAGGGGAGGATGATATGGGACTTTGGACAGGATGATAGCAAATCCAATTCCCTATCTTATGAATTCCTTTTATTGTTCCAGGAAACGTATACATCTAGTCACTAAATGAGTACCCACAGTGACAGAGATTCCATCACAAGACAGCTCATTTTTTTTATTAAACAATGATCAGCATAATAATGATAGGTAACATTAGTGAATGTCAACATTTGCTGTAAATATCAGATAATGTGCTAAATGTTTTACATGTGTTATTTCACATCATACTCAAAACAATACTATGAGATAGTCAGCATTATTACACAAAAGAAACATTTAGAAAGGTTAAGTATTTTGATCAAGGTCTTTGGGCCAGCAAATGAATCAGAAAGTGAATCTAAACTACACTAATCAAAAAACGCTATGCCACATTGTTGTAAATTACTTTTCCTTCATTCCATGAAGTAATGATCACAGTGCATTCTAATACAAGTGAGCACTGGGTACTTGGAGGCATCTAAGCTAGACTAAAGGAGTTGAAGAGAGGTTGTGCCTGAGATGAACCCTGAAAGCTGAGAAGCAGCTAGGACAGGAAGGAGAGGAGTATTCCAAAGGAAAGGCTGGCATTTGTGCAGCAGAATGGAAGAGCAAGAGAACAAGGTATTTTTCAAGACCTGCGAGGAGTTCAGTATGGACAAAGAAAAAATGGGAAAGTGGCAAGACATAAAGCTGGTAAGTTAGCAGATACAACTTATGAAGGCTTTTGCACAAGAGGCGAAAGCATTCGGTTTTAATAACCTTTAAGTATCAAGGAAACAATGAAAGACTTCCACTGGGATAGAAATTTGGGACAAGTTAGAATGTTAGAGTAATTAAATGGAGTAATCACGAGGGCTCAGAGTGAGGCAGGAAGAGAAGACAGACATGAGGGGGGAAAAAAAAGGAAGAATTAAGGGGATGTCTAATAGATTTAATAGGTGGGATAAGGGACAGGGTAGAATAAGTGATAGAGTCCCAGTTTCAGACATTGGTAATAGTGAATGATAGTACCAGTAATTAAAACAGTCAACACTGGAATGGCTACTATAAATTTTTTGTTCTTTTATTGTGCCAAAAGCTGTTTCTCTGTAAATTTTCCCTGCAAGTACTTGTTATGTTCTCTAAGGCAATGGTTTCCAGAGTAAAGTTCACACACCTCAAGAAGCCTGCAAAATAATCCATTAAGGTATGAGAAGAAAACATGAGAATTTCTATTTTTAATCTCATTTTTATTAAAAAAATAAGAAATTAACCTTTAATTAAATATAGGTTCACAATTGTATGTACAGAAGATATAAGTAATAATACATCTACTAGACATATATATATATCTTTTTAAAATTAAAAAAAAATTTTTTTCAATGTTTATTTAGTTTTGAGAGACAGAGAGCAGGAGTGGGAGGGAGCAGAGAGAGACAGAGACACAGATTCTAAAGCAGGCTCCCGGCTCTGCACTGTCAGCACAGAGCCTGATGCAGGGCTTAAACCCATGAACAATGAGATCATGACCTGAGCCGAAGTTGGATGCTTAACCGACTGAGTTACCCAGCTGCTTCTATCTTTTTAAATTAAATTTTATTTTTTTAATATTCCAAGTAAAAATTTCTTGACTTTCTCAGAATCCTTATACATTTAATACTGCTTATAATTTATCACAAGAATTATTTCCCAGAAATGTTACTCACAGCTAGACTGAAAAAGTGTTTGCAAAATGTGACAATTATTTTTATACACCACATTACAAAACAAAAGCAGCAAAAGCTATTGAGGTAGGTCCAGAACCTTTAGTCAGAATGGGGAAGAGGAAGAGAAGTATCTCTGAAGAAGCAGAATATCTAATTCCCAGATCAAAAGTAAAGAAAATTACTCAAAGACAACATTAAAAATTAAGTTTCAGGGCCACTGCTGTGGCTCAGTCAGTTAAGTTTCCGACACTTGATTTTGGCTCAGGTCTTATAGTTTTTGAGTTTGAGCCCTGGATTGGGCTCTGTGCTGACAGTGTGGAACCTGCTTGGTATTCTCTCTCTTCCTTTCTCTTTCTGCCCCTCTCCTGCTCTCTCTCTTAAAATAAATAAACTTTAAAAAATTAAAGTAAAAAACTAAAAAATAAGCTCAGAATTTTCTGAAGAAAACAAACATATTTACAACCTTAAGGTTAAAATATGATTAAATTTTTCTTATTTAACTTATGTCTTTTTTCTTGATATTTATTTCTAAGATTTAGAAGTATCTACTGAAGAGCAAAAGGATAATGGAGATGTAAAAGATGAGTCCCTCTTAAGAGCAAAAGGGAAGCATAAGAAAACACATATTTTCCCAAAGGATAAAAAATACAGATTCAAAGGGGTACAAGCACTCCAATGTTTACAGCAGGATTACCAACAATAGCCTAACTATGGAGAGAGCCCAAATGTCCATCGACTGATGAATGGATAAAGATGTGGTACACACACACACACACACACACACACACACACACACACACACTGGAATATTACTGGAATATTATTCAGCCATCAAAAAGAATGAAATCTTGCCATTTGCAATGACACAGATGGAGCTAGAATGTATTATGCTAAGCGAGATAAGTCAGTCAGAAAAAGACAAATACCATATAATTTCACTCATATGTGGAACTCAAGAAACAAAATAGATATGAGGAGAGGGGGAGGAAGAGGAGAGAGGGAAACAAACCATAAGAGACTCTTAACAATTGAGAACAAAGTCAGGGTTGATGGAGGGAGATGAGTGGGAGATGGATTAGATGGGTGATGGGTACTAAAAAGGGGACTTGCTATGATGAGCACTGGGTGTTGTATGTAAGTGATGAATTATCGAATTCTACTCCTGAAATCAGTATTGTATTCTATGTTAACTGACTAAAAAATAATATGCATACATGAAAAAACATAAAGAGAAGCATAAAATGGGAAAGGAGGTTATACTGTTAAGAGTACCATCAAAGTCAGTCAATTGTTCAAATTCTGTGGTTGCTAATGGACACAATCTATACATATCTTTTAAAAACTAAGAAAGGTCCTAATAAGGCAACATCATACAAAAATATAGTTATTTATGGTATACCTACTATTTAACAGTTATAGTACTACTTTTTGACATTCTTCCGGTATCCTTAAAATTACTGTTTAGGTACATAATAACCTTTCTCTACAAGATGGAGACCCTGAAACTCTGACCACAGTCCTTTATAATGTCACCTTAAGTAAACTGACTAATGTCCCAAGTTACTAAATAGCAGGACTGGAATTGGTTTCCAGTTCTGTTGGACAGCACTTTAAATATTTAAAAACAGTGTTTCCCCTGAGAATTACTTTTCCTGGGACCAATGTCCCCAATGTCCCCAGTTGTCCTCCGAAGGCGAGTCATCTTTTACTTAGATCAAGTCAATTTTAAAATGTATGACATTCTAAACACACTATTCATGAAATGGACTTTCTGACAAAAACCCATAAGGTATGAGTATCATCTTCAAGGAGAGAAAAATGGAATAAAGTCACATTAATATATATAATATATATATGCTAATATATATATATACATATACACACACTCAATACCATTTATACTTATCACATTCACCTTTGATGCACATGCCAACCTACCTTTCCAAAGTGACCCTGTCACTTCACTCAAAGGCTTTTTAATGGCTTTCCATTTTGCCCAGAGAAAAAGCCTAAGCCCTTACAAAGGCCAACAAGTCTATATCCTCTGGTACCTATTTCTTCTGTTCCTCATCTCCTATTCTACTCCCCCTTGCTTCCTCTATTTCAGTACAAGAGCCTCTTAGATGTTCCCTGGGTATCCCAAGCATACTTATGCTTCACAGTCTTTGTATTTTTTTTCCTTCCCCAGCCTGGAATGCTCTCCATCCCAGTTATCTGAGGGCTCACTCCTTCATTTCCTTCAGGCCAAATGCCATCATCTTCTGAGTGAGACATACCCTGACTGTCCTATGTAAAACTACAACTCCAACCTCCCAATATTTTCTATGCTACTTTCCTCGCTTTGCTTTTCTACATAGCACTTGCTACACCTAAAGTATATTTTATCCATCCATCTATTTATTGAGGGATAGTTGCATGTTTCTCTTCCTCTCCTTAGATTTTAAGTTCCTTGAGGATAGGACTTTCCTCTGTTTTGTCTCCTGCTGTATAATACTGCCTGGTAAATAAGTGCTTAATATTTATTAAACAAATAAATTGAGAAAAGAAAGGTATGACCTGATTAGAAACATGGTACCAGTATAATGAATGGAAGATTTTAAGTTAAACTTTGAAATGCCTGAGTTTCTAGTCTGAGATATGATGGAGAAGCAGAAGCACTTCCTGAAGTACGCGAGAGATTAGCAATCTAGTAATCTAGTATAAGCAATTTTGACCTTATTGTTAAATTATAATAATAAAAGTGGTACTTAGAGTATCGGAAAGGGAATTAGCTAGAAAGGATGATTAAGAAATTTGGGATGAGCACTGGGTGCTATATGGAAATCAACTTGATAATAAACTATAAAAGAAAAATAAAAAAGAAAGAAATATGAAATGGGGCACTTGGTTGGCTCAGTTGGAAGAGCGTGTGATTCTTGATCTTGGGGTCATGAGTTTGAGCCCCATGTTGGGTGTAAAGATTACTTAAATTAATAAATGACCTCAAAATTAAAAAAAAAAGGGAGAAAGGAATATGATTAATATCAATACCTACCTTAAAGCATTAAATAAGTGTTTTAAGAGGTTTGGTAATTCATTGTTGAAGTAAGAGTGGAATCTAGAGTCAAGTTCAGTTGCTTTTCAGCTGTTTTAATTCACACTAGTTATGGATCTATTTATGTCTCATTTTCTCATGTGTAAAATGGAATTATAACAGTAATTCCTTTCATAATATTGATGTGATGATTAAGTAAAACTGTATATGCTTTAGCACATATATTAAATGTTAACTTTTTTTTTTTTTCTAGGAGAGAGAGAGAGAGAGACACAGTGTGAACAGGGGAGGGTCAGAGAGAGAGGGAGATACAGACTCTGAAATAGGCTCCAGGCTCTGAGACGGCAGTCAGCACAGAGCCTGAGGTGGGGCTCGAACACCCGAACCGCGAGATCATGACCTAAGTGAAAGTCAGACGCTTAACTGACTAAGCCACCCAGGCGCCCCTTAAATGTTAACTTTTATTAGTACTATATCTGACATATAAGCTCTTAATAAATATTGGCTATTACTATTACCACCAAATTACAAATTTATTAGCTTATTCTGAAAGTTAATAAACCACAGGTATACCTGGTAAGACCCATAACATAAATTTAAAAGACTGTTAGAAATTAAATACCAATTAAGAATCTAGCATATTGAAAACATATTTATTCTAATATTAAAGTACTAAATGTTCTGGTACTATAACATTCATTTTAGACTCTGTTTACAGCTCATATATAGTATAAAATTTGACTATTTAACTTATAAGTTTAATTTATATCACTTGTTTTCAATCTTTTCTCCTCCAACACACCTGAGAGATATGGAATACTCCCATTATGCACAGTGGGAGTGTGATAGGGTGTTATTAGTTCACATAATGGAAAAATATAAAAAGAAAGCGGTGATTCAGAGATAAGAAAAGAGTTAAATCTACATAAGAACACTAAGTGTATGTCACAGATCTGTTTTCTAAATTTATATTCAAAAGGTTGGAGATACTTAAAACCTCTTACTAGTGTGTTTTCTCCATTGGAACTATTCCAGAGCCTCATTCGATTGTCCGTACCAACAGTAAGGAGGTGAAGCCCATCACTTGTAAAACATAAGCCATTAACTTTCCCATTATGAGCAGTGTTGGCTGCAATGAAAAATACAATTCAGTTCATCTGTTCTTGTATTCAGTACACAGTTAATGCTTGATGATACAGTTATATAAACATATTATTATAGGACAACTCTCTGAATTACTTAAAATATGCAAGTTGATTATATTTAAAATTATTCATCCTGTGTATTATTTGAGTAAAATAAGCTATATAAATTAAAACTACAAAAATAGAGAAAGAGAGGAAAACCAAAAAGAAAAAAATCTTGCCAAATATAATTTTTCTTAAGAGAGTAAGCTATGCTATCAAAATCAATTAAATGCATAGCCTGACATTAAAATTTTAAATTAAATACCTTTCATTTTCCTAAAAATACTAATTCTAATTTTAATCTAAAAATCATTCCATGGATTATTAAAAACCAATAATACTGGTATTTACTATTAAAAATACTTTTAAAAAATGTTTTATTTATTTTTGGAAGAGAGAGAGAGAGAAATAGAGAAAGAATGCAAGTGGGGAGGGACAGAGAGAGAGAGGGAGATACAGACTCCAAAGCAGGCTCCAGGCTATGAGCTGTCTGCACAGAGCCCGATATTGGGCTTTAACTCATGAGCCAAAAGATCATGACCTGAGCCGAAGTCGGACATTCAACTGACTGAGCCACCTAGGCACACCCTGATTTTTTAAATATATGTTTTATTTGTGAGAGAGAGAGAGAGAAAGAGAGAACACAAGCAGCGGAGGGGCAGAGAGAGAGGGAGACACAGAATCTAAAACAGGTTCCAGGCTCTGAGCTGTCAGCCCAGAGCCCAGTGCAGGGCTCGAACACACGAATGATGAGATCATGAGCTAAGCCAAAGTTGGGATGCTTAACCAACTGAGCCACCCAGGTGCTCGTAAAAAAAATAAAAAAAACCCCAAAAAACAAAAAACAAAAAACTTTAATAGGGAAAGAATAACTGTTCTAGTTTCAGTAAAAATTTGTATTGCTTTCAAAATGAGCAACTTTGAAAAACCATAATTCTCAATAGTGTCATTAATTTAATTAAAAAGATTATTAAAACAATCATCAAATTGTATATAGTTCATTCTAAGATTTTTCTGGTCTGGAACTGATTCTGAATCAGAATTTTATCCCATAAAGAAATTAAATTCTATTGTAAAAATGCAACTGAGGTACTTTGTCACCTGGATAGCAGCTGACACATTTAACACAACTTGCACATTTTATTCTCATACAATGGCCATAAAATGTTACTATTCTTTCAATTTACTGTAGCTTCCTAAGTGCCACTGAATTTGTTGACCTCACTGGAGGAAAAGAAAGTAACAATTCAGAAAAGTTTCTGTGTTTGAAAATTTAGGAGCAGATGAAATGTCCTGCTTCTTTGTATCTTGAAGATACAAATTATGTATCATAATTTAGTTATGTACATTTAGAAACTGATTTACCACGAATCGACTTTTGACTTTTTTCTAAATCATAAGATTTGTAATTTGTCAATAGACATTAATTAGTTTCAATTCATAATTTTCAATATAAAAATACTATCATTGGCATGTTTCTACAGTAATGTATTATTACCTGATTCAACAGCTTGTGACTTTTTTCCATTATGCTGATCAAGAGTAAATAAACATCCTGATGCTCTTCTGACATCCCATAATTTTACTCTGCTGTCAGCACTAAGAAGAAATAAATGTTACACTGACATATACAGGTAGGACAGTGACTGTACTCTTCACCTCGCCTTTCCAGTATTATGGCGCACAGGTCTCAGTATATTGGTGCAAATATATTTGCACATTTAGGTTGCTGTATTTTGTCTTTGCATCTAATATTCAAAGTCAATAGTAGCAAAAAGCAGTGAAAACCATAGCAAAAAAAAAGGTAACATATTTTTAGATCACAAAGACCGAATTATGCTGGTTTTTATCAACACGTTTCTCCTCTAAAACTGGACAGCTTTGGAGTCCGTTCCTTGGCAATTTTGTCACTACATCCTTTCTATTGTTCATTATTCAAATGTTTTCTAGACAATCAAGTAGGTAACTAATTTTACTTTTAAGAATTCATTTGGCATGAATTTGGTGTTTTCTTTTTTATGAAAAAATTAAGGTGGATAATGACAATATATTTATGTTTGTATTCCAATACTCAAATCTATCTCTGCCACATATTCAGGAACTAAATTTAATGTCTCTTAGAAATCAGACACTTATATTTATTTTATCTCAAGCAAGTGGTAAGAAGACAGGCAAAATACCATCATCACACATCAATTTCAGCTTCTTTTAAAGATCTGTATTTCTATTTTTTTAAGTTTATTTATTTATTTATTTTGAAAGAGAGAGAGACAGAGAGACAGAGAGTGCACCAGCAGGAGACGGTAGAGAGAGAGGGAGGGAGAGAGAGAAAGAATCCCATGAAGGCTCTGCACTGTCAGTGTGGAGCCTGATAATGGGACCTGAATTCACAAACTGAGAAATCAGGACCTGAACCAAGATCAAGAATCAGACTCTGAACCAAGTGAGCCCCCCAGGTGCCCCATCAATTTCAGCTTCTAAACTACTCCTAAGGAAAATATAAATCAGTTTAACTGATGCTCTCATGTTCTCAAAAGAGACCTCAACAACATTCTAACCCATTGGGTTTATCCAGACCCCTTTAAATAGAAAAAAAGCAATACAATGCATTTTATAGGGACACTTGAGTGGCTCAGTCAGTTAGGTGTCCGACTCTTGATTGCAGCTCAGGTCATGACTTCATGGATCAAGCCCCATATCGGGCTCTGAGCTGACAGGATGGAGTCTGCTTGGAATTCTCTTCCTCTTTTTCTCTCTCAGAATAAATAAATAAACTTAAAAAAATCCCAATACATTTTTAAAGCCTATTTCTAATTTATAAATCTTTTTTTACATAGAAACAGGGCTTATCTCTTCCTTGATTCTTTTCATAGATCACCATCAAACCTAGCTAATTAGAATAGTAAGCAAAAAGCTAGCATTTCCCATTCTCAAAATGGTTTTCTTTCTTTTTAGCTGGAGAACGT
The DNA here is from genome assembly GCF_008692635.1 of Crocuta crocuta. Taxonomy (NCBI): domain Eukaryota; kingdom Metazoa; phylum Chordata; class Mammalia; order Carnivora; family Hyaenidae; genus Crocuta; species Crocuta crocuta. The sequence goes on along the minus strand of NW_027551575.1, from coordinate 1,134,999 downwards.
CTGCAATGGGATGAGGGTGAGAATTTAACTATTTTCTGAAGTAGATAAAATTTGGACATATCTGGTTCCTACCACTGATTATCAGGTCCATTCTCATCCTGATTCAAATTCCTGGTGTACTCTGAGAATTGAAAGCCTTTTTCTTAGCTTCCCTACGAGCTGAGGAAAACCAAATTAGGCATAAACAACAGAAATCAGCCCTTGGATGGACCCACAGCCAGCACCTAGCTCCCCACCTTCACACCTCATTAGCCAGCCTACTTAACAGCTACATTCTAGACTTGTTCTACTTCAGAAAGCATAGAAATCAATATCATATTATGCAAACTATTAACAGTCTCTGGGGACTAAACTGCTTGGCACAGGGTAGGCAGTCATTAAATATTATCAAAATTAATAAATGTTGAATCAGATTCTAAGTAATTCTGTATTAAAGGAAATGAATATAAATGCTACTATTCAAAAATTAATAGTCTTATACTTTTGTAGAAAAAATGACACAACACAGTTGTTTTACAGGTAGTACTAGTACATTTGCACTGCTACAGAGATTCTCTTATTTTCTCTTTTAAAAGGTAAGCACCTTCAAGTTAGTGATGTAAAGGAAGATTTCTTATGGGGATATGACATAAAAATTCAACTATTTTAAGGACCTAATTAACAACTAAATATTCATCATATATAAATAGTGTTTTCAAAATCTTATCATTATTTTTTTAACTTCAAAACCAAATAACTTGCATGTTACCTTGCAGTTGCCAAGACATATTCACAACGTGGTGACCAGGAAACCGCCAATATTTCTTGTCTGTGACCTGTAAACACAATCGTATGAAAAGTCTTGTAAAACTTGAAAAATAAACAGCTACAGTGTAATTAAATATGTCTGATTTTGAAGAAAGTAAAGATTACTATTAAAATTATGTTGATATGATTATTACTTTTTCACATTTATAATAATCTATGTTTAAATATTAATACGAAGTCTGTGGGGGCATTTCTCACACATGGTCTTATTATAAAAGGCCTGGTTTTGATTTGGAAAGGTGAGAGCAAGACAGTATTTCTTTTTTAATACAGCTGATAGATTAGAAAGTAAATGTATCAATAAATGATAGATCTCAAGCTCATTTACTTATATTTACAACAAAAAACTACTGCAACAAACCATACAAGATAAACATTCTAGAGAATAAAAATGCTTTCTAACTTTTCAGAAACTTGTAATAGGAAAAGTTTTTCAAATTCATGATTGTAAAAAGCATTTGTGTAAAAAGTTTTTTCTAGAAAGTACAGGTGATAAGTTCATAGGATAACTTAAGCATTTTAATTCACTTTTGCCTAAATGGACTATTCAAACTAGATATTTGCATCTACCTTACATTATTGAAGATTCATTATAAATGTAAAGCAAATGCTATCCATCTCACCAAGTTCTCTTGATATATTATGTTTCCAGAGATGCATAAAAATATGTATTTCTGAGTTATATACCATCTTTTCATTGTTTAGTCTAATACTGATAAAAGTAGGAAAAATATTTAAATTAATATATCTTAACCAAAATATTATTTCACTGCCTTTTTCTAAAATAATTGCAGTGAGGGGAAAAAAGGTACCTAAATATTAGGAATGTTTAGTTAACCAGAACAATATTAGAAAATGTTCTTAAGAAAAATATACCAATGTAAGTTTCAAATAGAATTTTCTTTTTAAATGTAGAAATGAGGTTTTCAGCTAGTCTTTCCATATCCTTTGAGCTTACCCTATGGCCATTGTTTATATAAATGTCTCCTCAATAGTTCAGTTTTATAAGAATAATGCACAGAAGGATCTTTATTTCCTTGTTGACTTTTAACAACTAGCACAAAATACATCAGTCATGTCAGTGACAAAGAATACATTGTTAGTAATGTTTCTTTTTATTGAATGGTTTACTCAAAGTAGTTGTTGTTTCAAATAAAAAAAATACCCTGTAAAATGTGGGAACAGGATCCAGACTTTAAGTCACATAGTTGTACTTTGGGCCCTCTAGTACCAACTGTAAAAACAAAAACAAAAATGGTTTAAGATAATTTTATTATAAGTCATCACCAAAAGGAAATAAGAAACTACTGTTACGAATCATGACATTTTCACTGCATCCATGTAGAAATCTAAAAAAAGTATGCTAAAAATATACTTCAAATCATTTTAATGCTTATAATTAGAAAATTTAATTGCCGTTATACCTTAGTACTAAAAGAACCCTATTTTTGTGTTATTTTTCAACACTTAATTTTGAAGTAATTATAGATTCATAAGAAGTGGCAAAGACAGTACAGAAAGAGCCTGTGTACCCATCACCCATGTTGTTCTAATGGTTGTTACATGAGGTAACTATACTACAATATTAAAACCAGGAAATTTGTATTTTTACAACGTGTATGCATAATCCTAGGCTATTTTATTATATCAGATAATTTTTAATACCTTAACTTTTCCATACCAATGATATGTTTCCAATCAGAAACTCTGGACACAGACTGAGTGGACCTCAAAGACAAGTTAGTGTCCAACTCTTCTTCACAGACGAGACAGCTAACTGGCATCTCGAGGTAATGTTCATGTGGTGCCACACAAATAATAGAATCATAGGGGGCTGGTATCTGATACCAGGAAAACATTTTTTCTTCCTCACACATGAGAATTCTTGTTGCATGTGCTTTCATAAAAATGGATGTTTAATTTGAACAACAGTCTTGAGTAAAGGAAATAATTTCCATTTTTACACTGTGTTGAACTGAAAAAGTTGCCAAATTTTGTTCATGTAAAATCTTTGAAACTTTCGTGGGTGAAAAGTAACTCCTTAGAAAACAGAAATGTGCTTTCTTAATCTTTGAATCCTAGCCACTAGCACAGTGCCCAACTTACACAATAACTGTAAAAGTGAATGTAAATAATCACATATACTTAACTTTTTTTTTTAAAGAATTGTGATATTCGTCTGGGTTAAAATGTCAAATCAGAACTAGGTATTAGAAGGGAGCAAGTTTCAATACATCAAAAAGCAAAAATGTACAGGTACAAACCTGCTACCAAACAGTGCTTGGTGGCGACTGGAGACATATGATGACTATAAACTGTTTCTTCAAAATTAAATATATCTGCAGTCTGATAATCAAAAGACATTTAAAATGTGTAAGTTCTAATTATAACCACAAAAGCAGCTGACTTTCTATTTACTTATCCCTAGACTGTCAGCAATTTTTAAATGACTGTTAGCAACTTATCTGACTTAAACATAGGAACATGATACCCTCAAAAGCCTGTTCATTTAAAATCCTCTGGTTTTATAACACTCTTGTCCCTTTAGTGAGAAAAATAGTTTTTCTCTAGTAAATTCCAGATGTTAAGAAAAGACAGCCATTGGCTCCACCATATTCTTGTCCACGCCATTCTGGGGAACTTCACCATGTACACAGGTGTTCTAGCCAGGGCTCTGCCTGCCAACCTCACACCTCAGACACCCTCATCACCTAGATTTGCTCTTCCTTTGAAATCATACATTTCATGTATGTTACTTATGACCACAATCTTCCATCATTTTCAGCTTTGTTTTTTCCAACTACTTCTAAGACATCCAAATAAAACCCAGAACTCCTTAAAGTTCCTCTCCCCCCCATCCCCACCCCTTCTTCAACTTGGATTCTAAGGTTCAATACTTCAACTGCCAATATCTTCAACTTCTACACTGGATGACTCCGAATGTTTGCTTTTGCTGAAACTGTATCCAGGATGATCTACACCAGAGGTCAGCAAACTTCTTCTGTAATGGGCAGACTGTAAATATTTTAGGATTTAAGAACTACTACTCATTTCTGTCATTTCCAACTACTCATTTCTGTCACTGTAGTGTCAAAACAGCCACAGACAACAAATAAGCCTATGTGTTCTCCAATAACACTTTATTTTACAAAAAGAGGCCATGAGTCCAGATCTGGCCTATGGGCTGCTTAGTAAGCTGACCTATGCTCTACCCAAGAGAAGAGAATCTTTTTGTAGGGCAAACTAGCATCACTATAAAAGATCATTCACCTCAACTGGGCTTTCAGTATTGACTGCCAGTCCTATTATATTTCACTACTATTCTTTGCAATATTCACAGCTCTTTCAAACTTCTCCATTCCCCACAAACATGGCCACTTGGTCAGTCGTAATTGGCAATCTGACCTTTCATTACCAAGAGAAAACAGGAAATCATTCAATGAGAATTCTCTTAGTATCTTATCAACAAACCTACAAACACATTTGCTTCCATTTAACCTTCTTTCTTCATTCCTATTATGGAAAAGCCATCCTCCTAATATTTAAAGTTACTATCCCTACCTATGTTCAGATCCCCCTTAGCACTGTCAGAAATCTCACTCTAGGGGCTCCTGGGTGGCTCATTCAGTTAGGCGTCTGACTTCAGCTCAGGACATGATCTCACAGTTTGTGGGTTTGAGCCCTGCGTCGGGCTCTGTGCTGACAGCTAGCTCAGAGCCTGGAGCCTGCTTCAGATTCTATATCTCCCTCTCTCTCTGACCCTCCTCTGCTCATGCTGTCTCTCTCAGAAATAAATTAAAAAAAAAAAAAAAAAAAGAAATCTCACTCTATACATTATCTCTTCTATCTCCAAGATATCTATAAACTCTCCTTTCTTACTGGCTCAGTCTCATCAGAATTTAAAAATGTTCATGATTCTTTTTTTAAATGTATAAAATGTCTAAATGTTTACTTTTGGGAAAGAAATGAGAGAAAGGAAGGAGAGATGGAGCAGGAGAGGGGCAAAGAGAGAGGGTCACAGAGGATCCGAAATGGGCTCCATGCCAACAGCAGATAGCCCAATGCAGGGCTCGAACTCACAAACTAATAGATCATGACCTGAGCCAAAGTACGACGCTCAACCAACTGAGCCACCCAGATGCCCACATGATTCTTCTTAAGAGTAAGAGAGCAAAACAAAAACCTTTCATTCTATATTCCTCCTAGTTAATCTTCTTCAAATCCACATTTTGGCCATCAGTGATTTCTTATCTCCCACATATCTCTCAACTCCGTGCAATCTTATTTTTATCTCCACTACTCCAATTCACACTACTCTTCCAATATCACTGATACCTACTGTCATCAAGCATAGCCTTCATCTTACCTAACCTGTCAGTAACATGCAAAACAGCTGAATACTCCAGGTTCCTTAAAACAATCTCTTCCACTGGCTTCCAGGATATCATACAGTCCTGATTTTCCTCTTACATTCTCTCTGGCTACTCCTCTTCATTGTCTTTTGCAGGCTTTGTTTGTTCCTTTTCCCATCTTATTAATCTTGGTCTTCCTCAGGGTTTTGTTCTACATATTCTTCTCTTCAACTGCCACTTATTTGGTAGTGACACAAGTCTATATTTTCAGTGTAGATTACTTTCCTAAGTAGCAGGTATGTATAGTGTAATCCCTGGATTATCTTCATTTGGATTTCCTGTGAATCCTTCAAATCTAACAAATCTAAAATTGAACTCAACACCCCCCAACCTTTATCTGAGTAAATAACAATATAATCTCCCCAAGTGCTCTAGTTAGTGAACCTGATGACCATTCTTTTTTAAATAACAGCTCTATTGAGCTATAACTGACATACCATACAATTCAATCATTCAAAGTGTGTACTTCAGCAGTCTTTAGTACATTGAAAGAGTTATGCAACCATCACCAAAATCAATTTTAGAGTATTTTTATCACCTGAAAAAGAAAACCCATTCCCATCAGCAGGCACTCCCCATTTCTCCCTACCATCTGCCCTAGAAAACCACTAATCTACTTTCTGTCTCTCGAGATTAGCCTATTTCCTGACATTTCAAAGAGATGGAATTATATAATACGTGGTCTTCTGCAGTCTTTCATTTAATGTAATGTTCTCTTTTTTCTTACTTTTTTCATTTCTTTTAGTATAAATGCTTTCTTTTTTCTTTCTCTTTTCATTTAGCATGATGTTGTTACGGTTCATCCACACTATAGCATATTATCAGTACTTCACTTCTTTTTATTGCTGAATAATATTCCATTTTATGGCTACCACTCATCAGTTGATGTACATTTTATTTGTTTTCACTTTTTGGTTATTTTGAATACAAATTCACTGTTCATGGGTTCAAGCCTTGCATTGGGCTCTGTGCTCACAGCTCAGAGCCTGGAGCCTGCTTCAGATTCTGTGTCTCCCTCTCTCTCTACCCCTCCCCCACCTGTGGTCTGTTTGTCTCAAAAATAAGTAAATATTGATTTTTTTAAATGAATGAGATTCTTGAATATATTCAACAGTATTTATTCAATTGTTACATGTTAGAACTGCAGTTTCAGTTGGCAAGCTAAATAAACACTGTCTGTGCCCTATTCCAAGGAGCTTCAGTTCAGCAAGAAAAACAAAGCGTTAAGCAAGAATGAACAGTAAAGTACAAAAGGGACTATAATAATGTAAGTGTACAGTGTTTTAGTAGGGCCACCTAACCTGTGGAGAATTCAGGGAAGTCTTTCCAGAGCCATCTGGCTTTTCATGGAGATGAAAGGTGAGTAGAAACTGGCCAACTCCATGGAAGGAGGATGAGATTTCTAGTCGAGGGAACAGCATGAAGAAACTCTTTGGGGCACAGTAAACATGATATTTTATAAACTAAAATTCTGATGCTCAGTATGACTGGAGTGCCAAAGGACACGTTATCTCTGGCCAGAGATAAAGCCAGAAAGGTAGGCAGTGTCTGTATCATGAGGGGCTAAGGGACCTTATAAATATTATTAAGTAGGCTGAATATTTTCCCAGGAAAAAGTAAGCTTTTAAAGAGCCTAAGCAATGGCAAAAAATGAAAAATCCAATTGGCATTTTAGATATGCTGCCAATAGGTTAGAAGGTGGCAAGAGGAGGGTCAAAGAGACCAGGTAGGAGGTTGCAGTAATCCAGGCAGGAGTCAGTAGATCCTGGCTTGACTAGAGTAATGGCAATAGGATAAATAGAGATGAGAGGTTATTTACAGAGAATTGACAGAAACTGCAAGTTGATTAGCTATCAGGAGTAGTGAAAAATCAAGAATGGCCTTCAGGGAAATGCAAATCAAAACCACAATGAAATAACCATTTCAAAGTCTTAGAATTGATGAAATCAAAAAGAGACAAGTGCTGCTGAAATCAAAAATAACAAGTGATGAGTAGGATGTGGATAAACTGAAACCCTCATAAATTACTGTTGGGAATGTAAAATGGTAATGCTGTTGTGGAAAGTTTCTCAAGGGTTAAACATAGATTTAGCATATAAGCCATCAATTCCACTCTCTGGAAAACTTAAGTGCACATAAAACTTGCACATTATGAACAGTTGTTTGTAGTGGCACCCCAGAATTTTATTCATTTTTAAAGAACATGGCCTGGATACTGACATCTGTATTTTCTGATTTATGTTCCATTATGCAAAATTCTAAGAAAATAAGAATGAGAAAAAGCTGTTCTCTATCCTAAAGTCTGTTATAGAGAAGACTCTAGAGAAGATATCCCTTTAAGCCATATTATATGCTCAAGCTAGAAAACACACTTATGGAAAATTCAGATGAAGGAAAGCTATGATAGGTATGTAATTAGTGACAGGAATAGAGGATGTGGAAAAGGACAGTCATGACTTCCTTATTTTTCTTTGTACCTAACAAGAATTTATTTGTACAAGAATTTATTTCTGATTGAATACTGTCAAAATTCTTGTCAATAAAATGCTTTGTCTAGTTCAGATACAATTATGAATTCATGAAATATTATTTTGAGTTGGCAAAAACATTTACATCCTAAAGTCAATGCTAATGAAAGAAAATGCAAATGCATGGCTTATTAATTTTAAAGCCATACTGTTAACTGAAGTGTAACAAACATACAGAAAAGTATACAGATCCTAAGTGTACAGTTCAATGAATTTTCAGAAAGTAACCACCACCTGCATTATAAGGTAGAATATTATGAACATTACATTACTAACACCCCTAGAGGTCTCTCTAGACTCCCTTTCAACCCTGAACAAGAAAGACAACCACCATACAAACCTCTATCACTCTAGATTAGTTTTGTCTATTTTTGAATATGATATATATATACATTAGGCACTCTTCTGTGTCTGGTTATTTTGTCCAATGTTTTGTAAAATTCAAACACATACAAGTGAGTGTTCCCTTGTCAACGCTGGACAGTTTTCCAATGTAAAATTGGCCAGATTTCACTGGACTATTAAAGGATATTTGGGTTATTTCCAGGTTTTGGTTATCATAAACTGTGCTGCTATGCACATTCTTGTAAATGTCCCTTGGTGAACATATGCATGAATTTATATACTCAAAATTATATCTTTTGGGTAACAAGATCCACATATTTGGCTTCATATGATAACAAATATGTGTACCAACTGTAATCTTATCAGCAATAGATATACTTGTTATTGTTATCAGACCCTTTAACATTAGCCATTCTGGAGGGTATAAAGAGGTATCTCATTGTGGATTTAGTTAAAATACCCAGGTGCTCAACTAATAAAGACAAATGCATTTATTTATTGGCTATTTAGATATCCTCTTGTTTGAAGTGTCTATTCTAATGTTTTACCTAGTTTTTTAATTGGGCTTTTAGTCTTTTTTTTTGCAGATTTAAAAAATATAATTTGTATATGTCTTTTTTAAGATATATGCATGTGTCAGATATATCATCTCCTCCTACTCCATTGTTTATTTTTTTACTCTTAATGTTTTTTGATCAGTAGAGCTTCCTAATCTTAATGTAGTTGAATTTATCAATTTATCTCTTTTTGGTTTAAACTTTCTGTGTTTTTATCTATCTTGAGTCATGAAGATATTTTCCATAAGGTTTATTATTATTATTATTATTTTTACACCCATCATCTATCTGAAATTGGTAGATTTCTTTTCTCTGTGTTTGTGGTGTAAGGGTCAAGATTAATTTTTTTATAGATACCTACCTGATCCAGCACAATTTACGGAAAAGGCCATCATGTTCCCAATGCACACAGTGTTACCTGTGTCATAAAACAAATGACTGCTTTCTTAGATACGGGCTTCTTTTAGGATGGAGACTTGGCCTTTTTGGCTGGGGGTGGCGTGATGATGGCTTCCAACTTCCATTTGGATCCTCGTTTCTTTGCTAGAAACTCCGGGTGGATGTTTGGTAACATGCTCTCACTGGCTATGGTGACTCCTTTTAGCAGCTGATTTAGCTCTTCATCATTGACATCAAGTCAAATACATGGGTGTGTTTCTTGATTATCCTGTTCCACTGTTTGTTTTTGTTTTTCACTTGTACTGATCTCATACCAACTTAATTAGTGTAATTAATTTATGGTTAAGTCTTAGCTAGTCACCTCCATAAAAGAATCTGTGAATATTTTGATTAGAAGTACAATGATTCTATAGATCATTATGGGTAAAACTGGTATCTTTACAATACTGAGCCTTCTAATTCTTTTTTTTAATGTTTATTATTTTTGAAAGAGGGAGAGTAAGCAAGCAGGGGAGGAGCAGAGAAAGAGGGAGAGAAAGAATCCAAAACAGGCTCCAAGCTGTCAGCACAGGCCTTGAAGCAGGCTCGAACTTATAAACCACAAGATCATGACCTGAGCTGAAATGAAGAGTTGGACACTTCACCGAATAAGCCATACTGGTGCCTCTGAGGCTTCGAATTCTTGAATATGGCATATCCCATCATTTATTTAAATCTTAATTTCTGTCACTAATATTCTCCTGTGTTCTATGTGGTGCTGAGTGATCTTGAACACTTTTCAATTTTTTACTAGGTATATGATGATTTTTGATGCAATGGTCATTGATAATACTTTTGAAATTTCCTAATTCTTTGTGCCTAAAATACAACTGAGCTTATATCCAGCAGCTTTGCTAAATTTACTCATATTAATAATTGGCTAGAGATTCTTTTGGATTTTCTATGCTCATATTCATGCCATCTGTGAATGACAGTTTAAATTTTTTTTATTTCTTTCCTTTGCCTTATTGCACTGCCCAGGACTTCCAGTATAATGTTGAATGCAGGGGATAACAGAGATAACTCAAAGGGAAAGCTTTCAATAACTTACTAACAAATCTGATGTTTGCTATAGGTGTGTTTTTTAAAGTAGATACCCTTTACTAATTTAAGAAATTTGTACATTAAGAATTTTTAAAGAATCAAGTGTACTGACTTTTATTATAAAGTATGATTTTTTCCCCCAACAAACTAAATATAGAGGCAAGGTACCTCAACATAATAAAGAATACACACACACACACACACACACACACACACACACACACACACACGACCGCAAGCTAACATTATGCTCAGCAATGAAAAACTGCATTTCCCTCTAAGATCAGGAACAAGACAAGGATGCCCAATCTCACTACTTTTATTCAACATAGTATTAGAAGTCCTAGTCAGGGTGATGAAACAAGAAAACTAAGCACAGAGAAGTGCCTGGGTGGCTCATTTGGTTGAGCACCCAATCTTGATTTCAGCTCAGGTCATGATCTCACAGTTTGTGGGATCAAGCGCCACACTGGGCGCTGCACTGACAGCAGACAGTCTGCCTGGGATTCTCTTTCTCCCTCTCTTTCTTTCTGCCTTTCCTCCTCTTGCACATGTGCACACACGCACGCTCTTTCTCTCTCAAAATAAATTTTAAAAAAAAGGAAAGAAAAAAAAGCACAGAAATTGGAAAGGAAGATTTTAAATTGTCTCCATTTGTAGATGACATGATAATATGTATAGAAAACCCTGAAGACTCCACTGAAAAACTCTTTGAACTAATAAATTCAGTAAAGTTTCAGGATATACAATCAATATATAAAAATCTGTCATGTTCCTATGGATCAATAATGAACTATCAGAAAAAGAGATTAAGAAAGTAATCCCATTTATATCTGCATCAAAAAGAATAGAATACCTAGAAATAAATTTAATTAAGGAGGTTAAAGATACATATACTGTAAACTATCAGATACTGATCAAAGAAACTGAAGATGCAAATAAATGAAAGGATATTCCATGCTCAAGAGTTGGAAGAATAAACATTGTTAAAATGTCTATACTACTCAAAGTAATCTGCAGATTAAGTACCAGTCCTATCAAAATTCCAAGAGCATTTTTACAGAAATAGAAAAAAAAAAAATCTTAAAATTTGTATGAAACCACAAAACCCCAAATAGCAAAAGCAATCTTAAAAAAAAAGAAAAAAAAAAGCTAAAGGTATCATACTTCCTGATTTCAAACTATTTTACAAAGTACAGTAATCAAAACAGAATGGTACTGGCATAAAAAGAGACACACCAATCAAGAGAACAGAATAGCCCAGAAATAAACCCCCACATACATGGTCAATTAATTTATAAAAGAGGAGCCAAGAACCAAAAATGAGGAAAGGAGAGTCTCTTCAGGAAATAGTATTGAGAAAACTACACAGTAATAGGCCAAAGAGTAAAACTGGACCCCTCTTTTATACCATACACAAAAATAAACTCAAAATAGGTTAAAGACTTGAATATAAGACCTGAAACCATGAAACTCCTATAGGAAAAGAAAGGCAGTAAGCTCCATGACATTAGTCTTTGGGAGATGATCTTTTGGATTTGACTCCAAAAACAAAGGCGACAAAAGCAAAAATAAACAGGTATAACTATATATCAAAGAAAAAGTCTTCTGTGCAGCAAAGAAAACCATCAACAGGACGAAAAGACAACCTTCTGAATGAAAGAAAAGATTTGCAAATCATATATCTGATAGGGAGTTAATATGCAAAATATGTAAAGAACTCATAGAACTCAATAGTCAAAAAACCCACACACAATCCAATTTAAAAATGGGCAGAGGAAGTGAATAGGCATTTTTCCAAAGAAGACATACAAACAGTCAACAGGTACATGGAAAAGTGCTCAATATAACTAGTCATCAGGGAAATGCAATTCAAAACCACAGTGAACTAGCAAACTTGTTAAAATGGCTAATATTAAAAAGACAAGAGATAACAAGGGCTGGTGAGGATGTGGAGATTAGAGAACTCTTGTGCAATGTTGGTGGGAATGTGAATTAGAACAGCCACTATGAAAAACAGTATGGAGGTTTCTCAAAAAATTAAAAACAGAACTATGGTAGGATCCACCAACCCCTAGGTATATATCTGAGGGAAATGAAATCACTTTTTTGAGGAGGTATCTTAATCCCCATGTTCATTGCACTATTATTTTATTTATTGATTTGTATTTATTATAGCCATGTCATAGAACCAATCTAAGTGTCCATTTGTGTATGGAGGGATAATGAAGATGTGGAATTTTTATACAAGGGAGTATTATTCAGCCACCAGAAAGGAGAAAATCTAACCGTTTATGACAAACATGGAAAGACATTATGCTAAGAGGGAGTATCTTAGACATTATGTCTAAGAAGGAATGATGCTAAGTGAAACAAGTTACAGAATGACAATTATTGTATGCTATCACTTAATATGTGAAATCTACAAAAGCGGAACTCACAGAAATAGAATCAAGTGGTGGTTACCAAGGTGGGGGGGGTGCAAAATGTGGAGATATTGGTTACAAGATACAAATGTCAGACAATTAAGAAAAGAAAAAGGTTGCACAAGTAAAGAGACTTGAGGCAGGGAATATAATACAATCAAGATGTGATCAGAAGACAAAAGATCAATTTAGAGACAACAAATAATTTAGGCTGAAAAGAGGAAGAAGCTAAGGTTGAGGGAGTAGGGGTTGAGGTTAGAGAGAACTTAAAGCGCCAGGCCGAACAGAGACAATGGAAACCCCTTGTGGGTTTAAGTAGAGACACAGTGAAACCACATTATAATAAGGTTAATTCTGGGGTAGAACTTACCATGAAAAATATGGGAAGCAATGTATTGTGTTGGGATACCACTTAGAAGTTTTGAGTAGTAGTCTAGATGTACAGTGTTAGTAAGAGAAATAGAAAAAAAAATATGAGAGAGTCTGAAGAAAAAATTGCTAAGATTTGAAGAGTACATGGATATGAGGAGTGATCATGTTCAGTTTGACATTGTTATATTTGAGGAGATTATCCCACATTAAGAGAGGTTCAGTAGACAAATAGAGAAATGTGAGACCAGAGCTCAGAAAAAAGATTAGAACTAGAAATATAAATTCAACCACATATCACAAAAGCTATTTTTAATTGTCTATCATTACTTAGTATCTACCTTTACTAAGCAATATTAGTAACTTTCTTTTCCTTTAAGGTTTTAGGTCAATAGAAGATAAATCCGATTTTCTTCCTTGAATCACTAGACAATAGTTTTCAAATAATGAAGATGATAATAATAGTTCATGTTTTCTGCTAACCGCTGTTCTGGGTATACACATATCAATATATTTACAATCATTCTATAAAGTAAAATCACTACCCCCATTTACAGATTCTCCTTCAACCTATAGAGCTATTTAGAAAGGTTTTAATGTACTCACTTGTAAGGTATTTGTATCCCACACTTTCAGAGTTTTATCAAATGAGCTTGATGTGAACATGCCAGTGTCATGAGGATACCACTGTACAGTCTCCACACTATATTTGTGAACATCAGGATGGTTTCTACAAAACAGCAATCAAACTTTAGGAATACTTGACTTCTGTGAGTTTCAAAACTGATATTAACAAGTAGCAGTCTCGAGTAGGACAATATGAATGACCAAACCTAGATCACAGGCCTACAGACCAGCTGTCCAACGAAGAAGAATGTCCAGGCACCTCTACTTTCAGTCTTCTCTAGTGTAATGTGGAGGCCTGCTTCCCACTGAGGCTTATAAAAGGGGAACTTCTATTTCTGTGCTTGAACCCAGAGGAATTAGCTACACTGGACCTCTTCCTGGAGGAGGCAGTGATTTTTCTTTACTGGAAGAGATACCTATACTGGTTTTGGATTTGCTTTTCTCAAATACTGCTTTATTAGTACTATGATTCTTAGAATTGTTGAATGCCTCACATAGATCCAGGGTATCCGACACACTACTGCTTCTGATCAAGTAACTTACTCAATGACCTAAGAATGCAGTTGGTAGATGTCCATGGCAGCAATGACCCATAGAAGCATGCTCTGTTGAAGACTTAAGTTAGATATCAGCTACAATACACCATTTTATGAGGGTGATATATTAAAGAATGCAGTATATGCTCTGAACCAGTGATCAATACAGTATATGTGTCACTTTACTAACTCTTAATTCATACGAACTGGCTGTTAAGTAACACTTTTTAGACAATGACAGAAATTTGAACTCCAAGAGGATATTTAATACTAGGAATTATTGTGTGAGATAACAGTATCATGACTACATTTATACGCTTCATATTTTAGAGATATAAACAATTATAGATGAGGAGGGCCTGGGTAGCTCAGTCAGTTCAGCATCCAACTTCAGCTCAGGTCATGATCCTGCAGTTCGAGAGTTCAAGCCCCGTGTTGAGCTCTCTGCAGACAAACTTAGAGCCTGGCCCACTTCCGATTCTGTGTCTCCCTCTCTCTCTGCCCTCCCCTGCTTGTGCTCTCTCTTTCTCTTGCTATCAAAAATAAAAAAAATAGACAATTATGAATGCTTCCGAGATTTGTTTCAAAATAATATCCAGTGGGTGGATAAGGATAGAGATGATTCATTATGATTCATAACCAGATTCGTTATGACTGATAGCTGGTTAAGTTAGATGATAGGTACCTAGTTCATATTCATATACTGTTCTTTTCTTTTGTATATGCTAGAAATCTCCCATAACAAAATTAACAAACAAAAGTTAACAGAAGACTACTGCAATCTTACGCAGACAGGACATCATGACTTCTGATTCCTTAAGATGAAGGTTTGAATAACAATACAGGGTAAAGGATCTTAAGCACCTGAATGAATGAGAGCATGAAGGAGGAAAGCCTTTAAGTGTTAGATCTGACTTCGAGAAAGCTGCAAAAATACAAGGACTGAAGTGTCTATCCATAATTCCTTTCTATGTCATGTATAATTTACATATTTTAACTAATTTTCCTTTTCTTTCCTCTCTCTTACTTCCATTATTATATAGAAGTTAACTATAAAGTGAGTCCACAGGTTGCATAATTTGATAAATGATCATGTGAAACTAGTGGAAAAATGGACATTATCTTGAACTGAAGCTGGATATGGTAAGTAGACTGAGGATCTATCACCTTTTGGGAAAGAGATGATTATATTCTGGTTGTATAGTAGATACTTGACTTTTTGGCTGTTTAGTGGATAGCTGGAACTTTTTAAAAAGTTGGATCCAAACTCTTCCTATCTGGGGGACATCTCCTTTGTTTTATTGCCTTGGTTACAGAAAGCTAGGGACTGCAGACATTCTCTTTCCCTCTCCCTTGGCAGTAATGGCATGGACACATATCCGAAGCTTCGTCAAACCTAACTGGGACTTTAAAATTCCAGCTAGTAATGCAAAACCCAGGGATATTTAACAATTATTCATAGTTGTGGAATTAAGAGTCTGTGTTGGTGACATGTAGCAGAAGACAAATTAAACTGTTCCTGTGGTGTCATCTCGACTGTTTTCTCTGCCTTAGTCCCACTTACCTTCTGCTCATTTTTCAGTGACTCTACCACCTTCCTACAAGTCACATGAGATTCTAAATATCTTTCCAATAAATTTCTGCTTAAAATAAGCAGAATTGATTTCTATTTGCTACTAAAAATTTTGATGTATGCCAAGATTTTCCAGTTATAGTAAAACAAATCTTTAATGCAATGATTATAAATAACAGCTCATTTACATTTTAAATTTAACTTTTAAAATAGGTCAGAATATTATATTATTATCTTATTATGTACTTGTTATTCTCATTCACATTTAATGGATACACACATTAAGTAACACAAAAATAAATATCAAGAGTCTGAGCCACATTAACTTAATAAAAATCCTTAGTAAAAATTATTTTGTACAGTTAGATTATAAAGTCTTCCGGTATAAAATGCTACTTTAACTCATTTTGTAAATATGCTCACTATATGCCCATTTACATTAAAAGTTATTCTTTTAAGGGCAGAGACTGAATCCAAGAAGAATGTGATGGTAAAACAAAAGACTGACACATAAAGCATTTACTTGACTTTATATACCAGAAAGTTGATCACAGTTCCTCAGGAATAATATTAGATACGTGTGGTATATATGAAAATACTATTTTAATATATTACAAATTAAATAAAGTTAAAATGTTAGCTAAGAGAAAATAAATGAGTTAATATGACTATCTCACATTTTAGAATTTGGGTTTTGCTTTGTTTTTGTTAAGAGTGGAGTGAGAGCATAAAATGGTGTAAATGGCCACTTAGAAACCAAGTTTCAGACTATCTGAGGTGTTATCTATACCAAGCGAGCCTATAACTATGTTTTTACAGAGTAGCTTTACAGTTTTTAACATGCTTCCTAAAAGATAGTAAGTACACAGGTATAATTATCTTAAAAAAATAATCTGAAGTTCAGAGAGATAGTTTCCCAAATCTTTATTTCCAAAGTTAAGTACCAGAGCCAAGAAATAATCATAAATATCCTCCCAAATATTGGATGGACTTATGTACCTACTCAAGTGCTTTGGGAACAGCATTAATACAGAGTCGTTGTTGACATTACTGTTCATGAAGTTTTTCCTCTTGAAAGCATTTCCCCAACCCCATTCTCTCTGTTAATTTAAAGCTGTGCTCAATACTGGATCAGACACAGGTGAAAAAAAAATTAAGCAGCCATTGCAAACAAATTACAACAGTCACAATACATCTTTCTAGATGCTTAAAAATAATTCTCACAAGACTGGAAAGCCAGCAAAGAATAGTCAGAAGACTAATGACAAAGGGAGATATGTTAAGTTTGGTAGCTTTGAGTAAGTAGAGAGATAAGACACCTGCATGTAGGTGTGTATAGGTGTGTGTTTGGTGAGGGACTGCCAGTACATTTACTGCTTGTAGCCATTAGTCTTTAATCTTTCTGTTCTATTAATATGAGTTGAAAAAAAGATAATTTGTGTTTATAATTAGCTGAAAGACTTATAAAAAGTCTTATGCTAAATTGTACTACAACCATAATGAGTTACCGAGGTGTGCTATGTAGGTAAATAACAAAAACAACATAAACAGAAGTTTTTAAATAAAATCCTTTTGAAAATGGATACCAAAGTTGTCTGGGCAAAATCCCAAGTTAAAAACAGCTATGCCTGAATTTCAGTTGTTATTTTCAAAAAAATATCAAGGGATATCCATGTAAAAAATGTCATTTGAACAACCTGCTTGAGACAATCATATGACTGGTATTGTTATGGTTTGTATTTGAGGCAAAAAGTACTATATTCATTATAAATTCATGAATTACATTTTGAATACACACCTGCCAATGGAACACACTGCTTTACATGTGTAATAAGGTTGTCTGCTGGAGTTCTCAAGGTCATAAAGTACAATCACACCATCTGAACCACCTGATAACATGCTAATAATAAAAAAATTCACATTAATTTATCATTTTATGTACCTCATTTACTTATTACATATTTTTGAAGATTAATGATCTCTAAACACTCAAAGATATTATGCCCAAAAATACAGAGAAAATCTTCATTAACAAAGACTTTACTAAACTAAAATTTCTCAATCTAGTATTTGTAGAATGACTACAGAAAGATTCAATCTGTGATCATTTCAAGTTTACCTTCATAATCCCAAAAAGAATGGACAGTAGAAATAAGATGGCAAAAGATTTATCTTAATTAAGAAAGTTAAGTATTATGATGTCATTCTTAAGGTCCTAATTAAAATTGTGCTAAAGGAAAATGGAATCAGACAGACTAGCTGTTACTGAGGAACTATCTGACTTTAAGCAAGTTACTAAGCCTTTTAACATTAGTGAAAAAGGGTGCAATTTCACCTAAATCATAAAGATGTAGTAAAGATACATTATACACAAGTGAGTTTTAAACTGCCTCACAGAAAGTAAAGGATCAGTAAATGTTAGATTCCTTCCCTCTATTATTAAAAACACATTTACTCTCTTCATTCAACTTTGAGCACCTGCTAGCATAACTCAAACAAGGCAGGCATAGTTTGTCTTTCCAGAGTCTACAATCTAGCAGGAAAGACAGAGAGACTTATGAACTTATATATCCAAATAAAGTATTGCCATGTGTTAACCTTATTACTGTTGGTCAAACCTCATGTTGCTGTCTCTCTACTTGTTTTGGTTCTCTAATTTTACTCTCTGGGAAATTCCCAAGAAAGGACAAATGAGTGCAGTAGTCCCTGAATTCTTGTATGTTACTGACAATTTGTCTGTTCTTTTGTACTTGAAAATCAGTCTGGCTGGATATCCAACTCCTGACTCACATTTTATTTCCTGGAAGATCTTGGATAAGAAACTTCATTTCTTTAGGTATAAAGCCCCAAATCAGTTTTAGTTAAAATATGATTTTCTTTCCCTTATATGTAGTTTCAGATCTGACTTATTTTAGGAAAGTTTTCTTGGATTATAGTTTTAATATTTACTCTGTTCTCCTCCTTTGCGTTTCACCTCTGGGAATTCTTATTATATGGATGCTGGCTCTTCTTTGCCAGCATTCTATCTCTTGAATCCTTTGTCTTTCTCCATTTCTTTTTGGTTTTTAAAAATTTCCCCTTTTCTATTTTCTATGTCTAGGGTATTACCTCTTGTATTCTTTTGCTTATGCACCTCATACTTTAGTTTTCATTTCTGAAACATTTTTCTATTTCTAATTTTTTTCTTGAGTTTGCTCATCTCATTTATGAGTTTTCCTAATTCTAACTTATGTTATTCTTTCACATCTTGTATCTTTTTAAAATGACTTTAGTGGGGCACCTGGGTTTCTCAAGTTGGTTAAAGCGGGTAAGTGTCCGACTTCGGCTCAGGTCATGATCTCACGGTGTGTGGGTTCGAGCCCTGTTTGAGTCTCTGTGCTGACAGTTAGCTCAGAGCCTGGAGCCTATTTCAGATTCTCTATCTCCTTCTCTCTCTGACCCTCCTCTGCTCACACTTCTCTCTCTCTCTCAGAGATAAATAAAACATTTAAAAAAATACTGAGGCTTGGAGGAGATAAGAAATTTAAAAAAATAAATAAAATGACTTTAGCTAGTTTTGAAATATTAGGTTAGAGTTTTCATCTCTTTGGTGGGTATGCCTTTCTGGCACAACTACATTGTCTATAAAGGCATTATTTAGTCCCTTTGTTCTTGTACTAATTTTGAATGGAGTTTGTTCATATTTATATGAAATATTCTTAAACTTTCAGAAAGGAGGCTTGGTTTAGAATAATATTTAAATTTTTCATCTCTAGAATATCCTCCTCTTTTTTAATAAGATGGTTCAAAAAATGGTAGCTCACTTTCAGAGAATTCTTGGTTCTGTTCACCTCCCCAATTTTTATCTGGGCTATTTTTTTCTTTTGTTTCTGTGATCCCTCTAATGCTCAATTTGGATTCAATTCCAAGCTGTTTCTCCTCATTTCTGTCTTTTAGGAGATCTTAAGTTGATTAGGTGAAGAAATTACAGGGCCCAGACTGGTCCAGCCCCTTCCAGTCTTACTGTGAGCCCCTTAATAACTGGGAGTATGTTATCCTCTCCAGTGTCATCCACTGTGGTCAAATTAGCTTTCAACTAACTCTGATTTTGGACTTATCAGGTCTATTAGACTGGCTTTCTTTGCCTTTTTTGACACAGATGCTGATACTACATGGATCTTGTAATTATTGGTGATTTGTTCCCACTCATCCATATTTTGTGGTTTTGGGGGATATCTGATCAATTAAACTTGTTAGAAGTATTATACATTCATTTGTTTTATGTTGCCCTCTTCAGTCTGTATTTAACATGCAAGAATAGGATCTTGTGCCAGAAATAACACAATTCTTTCCTCAATGAGAAAGTCTAGCTACCAAAAATATCTCAGCCCATCTAAATTGTTTGCTTAGTAATATACTAAATTTATATTCTGGTACAAGCTCCTTATCTTGCTGTACACCAGTTATAAAGGGTTCATGAACCAGGAGCATGTTCAAAAAGCAATGATTTATAGACTCGTTTTAAGAAAAATTCAATACCAATTTGTAGAACAATAATGTTAATTTAAAAGTAGTTCTTCAAAGTTCTTTGCTGAGACAGTTCTAAATATCTGATCAATGATGGGTAGTAAAGAAAGACAGCAAGTAACGCCATACTAACATGTGTTCACCATAAAACTTTTGTAGTTAAATAAGTGTGCGTAGGAAAATATAAACTTTTAACAACTTAACAAAATTAACCTAGAAGAATTTAGAAGATATCAAAGAAAATTCAAAGACATCAAAGAATGATGTGCAAATGTACTTTATGCAACTGTACTTGTTAAAACATTATTTTCAGGAAGACTTCTTAAAATAACTCCTAGCTTTGGAAATAAATCCTTCTTTATCACCTGTGTATATTCTGGTTTCCATTTTGGTTTCAGTGATATAACTACGACTCTCATGATGGTTAGTAAATATTAATAATCAATTTGAGCAAATTACATGTGCACTGATTTTCTTGAGAAAGACACCAATATTTAATTTTCCATTAAACATATATTTTTCTTTTTATTACTCTTTGCTGTCCAAAGGGTTTAATGTAAAACCCAAGTCTTAGCAAACATCTGAAATAGTTATAGATTTTTACCATGCACTGAGGAAAAACACTGTAGTGAGAATTTTGACTTTTCTCAATATGCTCTGCAAAAAGACTCCTCAGCCTGTATTTTTCACACATATTTTATGCATATATAATTTGTAATTTCCCATATCTCTCATTGACTGTCAACTGGTAGCCTATTGGCTTCACGTACTTCACAGATCAGACAAGTGATCTCTATTCCAAATGGCTGGCTGGAGAAGCAGTATTGAGTATCTTTTCCACCAGCAAACATNAAGAACAGCTATCACTTGCTGTTCATGTCATTATTTTATAAGCAAATGGCCCACAGCGGACCTTGAATGAGAGGTACTAAGTTGCATGTGGAAAAGTTCAGAACAAAGAAAAGAATTATCACTGATCATCTTTTAGATTTAACCATGAGTTAAACTGAGAATGTGTTCACTGTACATGTTTCCCATATATTACCAGGTGGGACTATGACAAATAGCTGAAAATTAAACACAATCTATCAAACCTATCTGGTTTATTTTAATGTAAATAATAATAACACTTCATTCTAATATAAAAATTCTGGGGTGATACTAAACATAACATGACACAACAAACTTTAGTTCCTTCTACAGTGGTTCTGATTACAGACCACATGAAGTTTTTGAACTTTCTTGTAAAGCAATGTGGGATCAAGATAAGTTTTAAGTGGGTGGGTAGCATGTTCATATTTTCACTTTTCAAAGAACCTCAGGGGCACCTGGGTGGCTCGGGCAGTTAAGTGTCTCACTTCAGCTCAGGTCATGATCTCACAGCTTGGGAGTTCAAGCCCCGCATCGGGCTCTGTGCTGACAGCTCAGAGCCTGAAGCCTGCTTCAGGTTTTGTGTCTCCCTCTCTCTCTGCCCCTACCTGCTCGTGCTCTTTCTCTTTCTTTCTCTCCCTCAAAAATAAATAAACAAAAAAAATTAAAAAACAAAAACAAAAACAAAGCACCTCAGCTGCTGTGTGGAGAATGGATTGAAAGGAGTAAAAGTGTAGTTGATAATGCTCTTGATTAACAGGAGTGGGGGCAACCACTAATGATATGCTAGGTCGCATGCTAATCATGTTATACATATAATCTCAATTAAATTACAACACGTTTGTAATGTACTATTATTGTTGGAACTGCATACGTAAGGCAACTAAGAACTAAAAAGGTTAGGTAAATTGCTCAAGGTCATTCAGCTGCTAAGTACTAAAGACAGGAGAAGCCTAAATATAGGTCTGGATTTTTTCAAGCTTAATTCTCCAACATATACTTTCACTTTTTGTATTTGTTTCCCCATTTGACTTCTTTAGGGTAGCGACTCTGTTTTTTCTTCATATTTGTATTTCCTTCCTTCTTTCCTTTCTTCCAATGTTTGTTTATTTTTGGAAGAGACAGAGCATGTCCTTGGGAGAAGGGGATGGGGAGAGAAAGGAAGAGACAGGATTTGAAGCAGGCTCTGGGCTGATGGCAGAAAGAGCATGTGGAGCCAAATGCTGGGCTCAGACTCAGAAACTGTGAAATCATGATCTGAGCCAGGGTCTGACATTTAACCAACTGAGCCACCAGGCACCTCTTTTCTTTTTTTTAATTTTATTTAAATTCAAGTTGGTTAATGTAGTGTACTATTGGTTTTGGGAGTAGAATTTGGTGATTCATGACTTACCAGTCAGACTTACCAGTGCTCATCCCAACAAGTGTACTCTTTAATGCCCATCACTCATTTAGTCCATCCCCCATTTAGCCCATTCTCCCATCACCTCCTCTCCAGCAACCATCAGCTTGTTCTCTATATTTAAGAGTCTCTCCTCGTTTATCAATTCTGTTTTAAAATGGCACTTAAGATGGGGCGCCTGCGTGGCTCAGACGGATAAGCATCCAACTTTGGCTCAGATCATGATCTCATGACTCATGAGTTTGAGCTCCACGTCAGGCTCTGTGCTGACTGCTCATAGCCTGGAGCCTGCTTCAGATTCTGTGTCTCCCTCTCTCTCTGCCCCTCCTCTTCTCACACTCTGTCTCTTTCTGTCTTTCAAAAATAAATAAACATTAAAAAATTTTAAAAATAAGTAAATAAAATGGCACTTAAGAAACACACTCCTGCACTTAAAAGCCTTCTGCAACCAAAAAGTTTCAATGTCTGATGATTCCACAAAGAATATTCAATATTAAGATAGTTTGGGGGCACCTGGGTGGCTCAGTCATTTAAGCATTGGATTATTCACTTTGGCTCAGGTCATGATCTCACAGTTTGTTACACTGAGCCCCGCATCAGGCTCTGCACTGACAGCACAGTACATGCCTGGTATTTTCTCTCTCCCTATCTCTCTGCCTCTCCTCTCCTGGCACATGCATGGCACACACTCTCTCTCAAATTAAATAAATAAACTTAAAAAAATAAAGTAGTTTGGAAATGTTTATCTGGCAACATTTTAAGGGTGTAATATTTTGTATTTATTTAATTAGTAATGTCAGATTTAAAATGCTACAATTTAGAAAATTTACTAATTTTTATGAACCATTAACATAAGTAATCAGAAAGCAAGATCTGACTGCATCTCATTTTGGCAAAAAAAAGTATAAGTGAAATAAACTTACTATCTTGCTTCAACAGGTTCAATGTCAAGGGTGTTAACGCCACTGTCATGGATCCTTTCAACATCTCTGTCTTTGTTTAACTCCAGTCCCAAAACCCTTGAATAAAATATAAAAATGGAAAGACAGGGAGAAAAACATAAAACAATAAGTAGTTTAAAAATTAAAAACGTCCTTACCTCACCAGAATTACATGTAGTACAAAAATTGCAAGTAATGTTTAAATCTCCCACCACATATTCAAAGGTATTTACAGATTTTTAAAGATCTTATATGAATTTTTATTTATTTATTTAATTTTTAAAATATTTTTATGTCATTAATTTTGAGAGACAGACAGCAAGCAAGGGAGGGGCAGAGAGAGAGGGAAACACATAATCTGAAGCAGGCTCCGGGCTCTGTGCTTTCAGCACAGAGCCTGACGTGGGGCTCAAACCCACGGACTGTGAGATCATGACCTGAGCTCAAGTTGGACGCTTAACCGACCAAGCCACCCAGGCGCCCCCCCATATGAATTTTTAAAATATCAACAGTACTAACAATTACATATATAGAATTTCTCCTGAAGCATTATTTTAAACTTCATTTAAAGGGTGTACTTTAAGGCACCTGGGTGGCTTAGTTGATTGAGCATCCAACTCTTGGTTTTGGTATAGGTTATGATCTTACCGTTTGTGGGTTTGAGCCCCACCTTGGGCTTTGTGCTGTCAGTGTGAAGTCGGCTTGGGATTTTCTCTCTCTTTCAAAAAAGCAAAAAAAACTTAAAAAGAAGCTTAAAAAAATAACGGGTGCACTTTATTAAGATGTTCATGAACAAAAGTTACATTTGGGTATCTTAAACTTAGCTGAGGACACCTAGTGGACAAAAGCTTAAATTACAGTATTTTAAAAAATTTCTAAAATGTTTCTTAAGCTTAGGTACAAATACATGATGACGATGTTCAATTCAACAATTAAGCACATTTAAAAAAATCAAATTGGGGCGCCTGGGTGGCTTAGTCGGTTAAGCATTCGACTTTCGCTTAGGTCATGATCTCGCGGTTTGTGGGTTCGAGCCCCGCGTCGGGCTCTGTGCTGACTGCCAGCTCAGAGCCTGGAGCCTCTTTCAGTCTGTGACTCCCTCTCTCTATGACCCTCCCCTGCTCATGCTGTCTCTCTCTCTCTCTCTCCTAGAAATAAATAAAACATTAAAAAAATTAAAAAATCAAATTAAATGTCTGGAAGTCTAAATAATTAACAAGTACTCTTACAAATTAAGATGAATGAAACTTCTGATATTACATAACTGTAAGCTATCATTATTCTGGAGATGGTATTAACATTAAATCAGTTAATACATGAAAAGTGCTCATCACAATGACTAGCACATAGTAAGTGCCCAGTGAATGTTCACTATTACAACTGTCTTAATCCGTTGGATGTTAAAGAACATCTACATTAATTTAATCAGAATGATTTCTAAATTCATTACTGATCAACATGATGCTAACTTGCATGAAAATTTTTAGCCTAATTGGCAGTTTTATTTTAAAAAAATAACAATGGACACTGCTAGAAAAGATACAAACTGATACTTTTATGCACTCACAGTAGTAGTATTAATAATTATAAACATTTTGGTTAACTATTTTAGCAATATCAAATGTTTGATTTAAAGATATACATGGATGTGTTAACTTGGATTTAAATAAAATTTAAAAAACAATTAGGAAAAAAATATATATGTGGCTTTGTTTTCTGGAACGCGTTTAGCCTTAGGTTCAAATATCGCGTCTAACACTTATTGGCTGTCTGACATTGATCAATAATAGTAACAGCTAATATTAAGAGCCTATTGTTCACTGACTCTGTAACCAGTGGTAATAATAAGTGGTAATCCAAAGTTGTAGATTTCCTAGGTGGTAGGTTACATTATTAAATGCTTTTCCTGATTATAAAGCTAAGACATAACTAATCTGCCCAAGGTCGTACATCTAATAATTGGCTGAACTGGATCTGAACTCTGATACTTTTTCTCAAGACCATTACATTGTTCTGCTATCTCTGAGCTTCAATATTTCAACAGAGAATAATTTTTCACATTTTCCATTGAAATTTCCATTTCTTCTTAAAATATTTTTCTATTTCATGATTTTTCACATTATATTATTAATGTGTGCTTCTTGTAACCAGTAAAATAATCCCTTCCTTGAGTTCCTTTCTCTGAACAATGAGAAATGTGGCTCTCATTATCATGAATATATTTCTCTGATCAATATCATTATATGCAACCCATCTCCCATCACCAATATCATTCCCGTCCCCAAAAAGAATGCTGCTCACCGGGCTTGGGCTTTGATTTCTGCCTCCTCCGATACCCTATCGCCTGGGCTGGTCAGTCCCAACACTGAGGAGTGCCTCCTCAACCCGGTTAGCATCTGCATTATCACTCTAGGCCGATCTAATCCTTGCCTATATTCAGTTTTAATGAATTTAGAGGGGTTAAATGAAGAAAAGTAAAAGGGTAATATGATAGGGAAATGAGGATATGGTATGTGTAGAAGGAGGTACGGTATGCAAAAAAAGAGTTACTATAGCAGGCCAGAGACTATTATCCGTAGAAAGGTTAACTACAAGATCGGCTTTTGTCTGCTTTTGGGATTTCAGGAGGGCTCCCATTATTCCTGGATAGGAATGGTTCTCTTTGCCTAAACTCGGTGCACTGTGATGAATATCTGAGAGTCTGAAGTTTTGCTACTTGTTAGGCAGATGCATGTGCATGATAGGAATTTTGTTTCGTGCTCAAGAAAAAGAACTAAACAAAGTTCTTCAGACAGAAGGGAAATTATACAGGAAGAAAACTTGGTATATCCAGATTGAAGAGAGCAAAAAAAAAATAATATATATCTAGGTAAATGTAACAGTCAATTATCCTTATAGTATGCCTAATAGTTGAAAACAAAATGAAAAACATTATCTGATGGGGTTTACAATATAATATGCAAGAAAACAACATACGGTGGAGGGTTAAAAGTGGTAAAACAAAACAAAAAAACAAAACAAAACAACCCAGGCAGGCACCCTGGTTTTTTTTTAATTAAAAAAATTTTCTTAAGTGCTTACTCACTTTTGAGAGAGCCAGAGAGAGAGAGAGAGAGAGAGAGCGAGCGAGCAAGTGTGCACTCATGACAGCATGAGTTGGAGAGGGGCAGTGAGGGAGACAGAATCCAAAGCAGGCTCCAGGCTCCGAGCTGTCAGCACAGAGCCAGATGTGGGTCTTGAACTCACATACTGCAAGTCATGACCTGAACTGAAGCAGGAAGTCAGAGGCTTAACCCTCTGAGCCACCCACACGCCTCCCTTGTTTCTTTAACATAAAGAGATAACTGTAGTTCAAATTGTTTCCAATGTTTTACATTACAGTACTAAAATTTTACAATTTTTTTCATTTTTTATATATTTATGACTGACAATAAAAGATTAGTGTTTGACAAGGGAATTTTAAATACCACAGAATAATGGTAACTGTCTCCACTGTATTAAAGTCACTTTCCATAGGTTCGGCTAACACGATTGGTTTTATAGATGTGCACTAGTATGCAGAGCAAGGACTGCCTGAATATTTATATGCCAATTGTTTGAAGTAGAATTAAATGTGCTGAAGAGAGTGCCATTATCATCTTCCCTTTATAAACCACACCCATAATTACATGATTCTATGATTTTCAGGGATTTCTAAAAATGTTTTACTTATTAACTTGTTTATGATTTCAAGTTTTTATTTAAATTCTAGTTAGTTGACATTGATTACAGGTGTAGAATTTTGTGATTTATCACTTACACGTAACACTCAGTGCTCATCACAAGTGCCTTCCTTAAAATCAATCACCCATTTTACTCATTCCCAGCACATCTCCCTCCAACAACCCTGTTTCTTCTCTATAGTAAAGTTTCTTATGGTTTGCTTCCCTCTCTATTTTATGCCTTTACTCTATGTTCATCTGTTTTCATTAGCGATAAACGAAAGTTGTCCTACACAATACCCCTCCTCTCTTGTCTCCCTCACACCAGCCACAAAGGTTTTCAAAAGTAAGTGGAGGTTCATTTTTTAATTTTTCTTTATGTTTTGTATTTTCTTTATTATTTTCTATTATATTACAACATAGTCATCATTTTTATATGAATACTCTTTCCAAGGCCATCAGTGAGTACCCTGCCGGCTAGATATAATGTATACTTTTAATTTCTCTTTAATTCCTCCTACTTCTTGAAAAATGCCATCCACTTAACACAAACTCTTCTTAGGCCTCTTCTCTCATGTCTTTTTTCTCACAGGGGTTAAGAAAACAATACGCTAATAAAACATAAATACATAATACAATTTCAGTAGTAATAAACTGAATAAAGAAAATAGAGTAATGGGATGGAGAACCACTGAGAGCAAAAAAGGGCACTGGGGCCAGCAACTGACACATTTCATGACTTCCTCCTTAAACAGTCTTCTTTTAGTGTAAATACACTTCATCACCCCGGTTTTCCTTCTTTGAAGTCTCCTTCCGCCTAACTTATTTATTTTTATGTTTTTTTTTTATTTTTGAGAGAGAGATAGAGTGTGAGCGGGGCAGGGGCAAAAGAGAGGAAGACACAGAAAGTGAAGCAGGCTCCAGGCTCTGAGCTGTCAGCACAGAGCCCAACGTGAGGCTTGAACTCACAAACTGGAGATCATGACCTGAGCTGAAGTCGGACGGTTAACTGAGCCCTCCAGGAGCCCCCCCAGCCTAACTTTAAATGTTCGTTTTCTCAGATTTTTCGCCACTGAACTGCCTTTCTTACTCTACAAATCTCATTTCCACATCACTTCACCTACCATCTCACATTAAAGATCTCTCAATTTCTTATAAGTATCAAATATACATAATGAAGTTTGTCTTCCTCTCTCCAAGTGAAAATATTCAGACGTTCTTCAAAAGTAATACGGGAGGGACACCTGGGTGGCTCAGCCAGTTAAGTGTCAAACTCTTAACTTTGGCTCAGGTTATGATCTCATGGTTTTGTGAGTTGGAGCCCCACACCGGGCATTGCGCTGACATTATGAAGTTGATTTTCATTTTCCTAATGACTGAGAATGTTGAGAATCCTTTTATGTGCTTATTTGTTATCCATAGATCTTTAGTGAAATATCTGTTCAAATTTTGTGACCATTAAAAATACAGTAAAACGTTGGATTGGGAGTAACTTATTCTGCAAGTGTTCCACAAGATGAGCAAACATTTCTAAAAAATTTTAACATGATAAACAAGGGATGTCTTACAATATGAGATATGAGTAGTACGTGATACCAATGTCACATGATCACAACTGAGCCAATGGTTCTTGAAATTCATTTTGATGTATAAATGCTTTGGGTTACAAATGTGTTTCCAGAACAAATTATGCTCACAAACCAAGGTTTTATTATAATTTTGTATCCACTTCATCTACCTCACCGCCACTCATGCTCTCGCTGGCTGTCTAAACATAAATAAATTTTAAAAAAATTTTAAAAATAAAGTAATATGGAAAAATCAGTTAGGACAAAGTTACGTACGGTAAAACTTGCCTTCCCCTTTGGAAAACCTTATCTAAATGAATACCATCATCATTCACTCTGTTATATAAAGCATCTATCTGGGAGTCATTGTTGACTCCTCTTTTCATCATTTATTACATATCTAAACAATTTCTATAGCCCGTTGATTTTATTTCTTAAATATTTTTCATATATCTTCACTGTCTTTGACCCAAACTCTACTTACCTGGCCCAGGGTTCCATCTGTTCTCTCCTGGACAACTAGAACAGTTACCTAACTTGACTTTCACTGCTTGCTCTCAATTTCAATCTATTCTCCAAGTAGATGACAAAATCCAATAGTTGTCACCTTATTATCATCTTTATCTCTCTTCACCAAGCACATAAGGCTCTTCCTCATTGAACCCCGTACTACACCTCCAGGTTCATCTCTTGTCAATGGTCCCCTTGTCTGCTCTACCCATGCTAAACTTTGTTCAATTCTTGGCCTTCCCTCCGCTATTAGCATAACGATTGACAAACAGTGGGAGCTCACTAAATACGTCGACTGACAGGAATCCTTTGAGGGTAAGTTATTCTTTGGGGGCATGGGGAGGAAACGTGAGGAAGAAGGAATAAGGTAAAACGAAAGAATTTTCGCCAAATCCTGCGTGCGCATCCACCTGCCTACAGGAATGTAGAAGGTATCTTATTTTCGTTAGCCACAGAGCAGAAGAGATTAAAAGCGAGTTTGGTGGAAGCAAAGTGATAATGAAGCGGGAAAGTGAGAGGCAAGACTAACACTGCCAAGTGGTCCATATCTGAATGCGCTGTTGGAGGAAAAAACAAAAAAGTAAGGTTTTCTTTACCTCCGTGTGGACTCAGCTCTACGGAGGCGAAGAGGGTCGTCCAAACCTGCCTGTCGCGCTGACAAAAACCCTAACATCCTGTTCCTTCACTTCGGCTTGAACACTGGACGCCGCCATGACAGAGCGCAGCGGCTGTACCAGTGGAGTCTCCGATTGGTTAAGCCAGATGACACCCGACCAATGGTGAGTGCCGTTACTAGATGGGCTTGAGGATAAAGCGGGTGGGCGGGGTCCGTGGCCGGAGAGCTAGTGTGCTTGGGTTTCCGCGGCTCCGTCTGAGGTTCGCTCTGAAAGCCGGGCTAACCGCATGGGTTGGTCTCAGGATTTGTTGCGTGCCTTATGGAGAGCTCTGTCAAAGGAAGCGAAGGAGCAAGTCGGCACAGACCGGTTCGGGAACAAATACTACTATGTTCCGGAATACAAGAACTGGAGAGGTGAGATGACAGCGAGCGCAGCGGTTGCGCGGTCAGTAAATAAGGGGAAAGTGAGAACGGCTTGTCAACTAACCCAGTGTGCTACAGTTGTGATGTCACCTAGGGGGACAACGCAAGTTCGTCCACTTCGCCAACCCCTTCACTCTGAGCTGAGTGCTTTGCGCCGCGGCCCAGCAGAATGTGTGCCCGCCGTCCCTGGGTTGCAGCGCCTTGTTGAGGTGCGACCCGCGAGAGCGCCGCAAGGCACACACACAGCTCCCCTGGCGCAGAGAGCCCGCAGGCGGAGGACGCCCCGGCCCTGGTCCTGGTCATTGGGCGACGCAGACAGGGACAGGTCTGCGGAGCTCTTTTACCACACGGCCTTGGGAGAGACAGGAAAGTGGCTTTTCCTCCCCCTGTGCCCTCCTTGAGATCAGACCGGCGTTATGTAATTGAAGAGCTGTATCTAGAGCGTCTCCGCTTTTTCCTTTCCTGGTGTTTACCGTTCCCAGCAGCTCAGGCGCTGGCCGCATGCGTCACCTTCCACCAACGTGTCAGAAGTAGGTCTCTGCACACCGTGGAGAAAAGATCCTCACAAGGCTTCATGTTACCTTCTCCACGAATTTGCACTCCAAAACCCCGCGGAGCTCAGTTTAAGATCATTGCGTTAGTCGTGGTATTTTTTAGGATTCACGCGAAGTAGTGGAGTTTGGAAAGTTAGGGGGCGTTCTTGTCCGTTGAAATCGTGTCACGTAGCAGCTGTAAAAACCTTTTCGATGTTATTCCATCGTTGCGATGCAAAAGATCTCAGGCTTTGGGATCAGAAGGGCTTGGATTAGAATTTCAGCCCTGACACCTGAATAGCTGAGAGAACACGGACGAAATATTTGTCCTCCCAAGTCTCATTCTCGTCATCTGAAAGAGACGATAATGACCATTATATTGAGAAAAGCTAAGATCTTTGCAAAATTGTGTCCCATTCATTTCCCTTAACTCTAGTTAAACGGAATTAGTCCTTCCTTACTTTTTCTTAGAACACATGTAAAGTGCTTTCTATGACTTATCTCTCCGTTGTTTTGCCTAGCCTTTTTCTGTAACTGAGCGTCTTAGACTTGTTTCCCAAGTGAGCTTCTAAACGCTGTCAGGGCAAAGACTATGTCTCTTTTTTTCTTTCTTCTTTTAAAGTCCACGAAGAAACTACCTAGCGTGTTGATAGTCTTTTTTCACAGACTGCAAGCAGAAGGAAAGATTTTTCTTTTCCGTAAGTTGTCAGGAACATTAAAAATATATGCAGAACATGAGTTGACTTTTTTTAAATTAAAGTATAATTTACAAACAGTAACACTCATCCTTTTTGGTGTGTGGTTTTATGATTTTTGATAAGTGCATTGAGTCCCATAACTATCACACAATGAAGATATATAATGGTTCCATCACTCCCCAAATTCCCTCTATCCCTTAGTAGTTCATTCCCTCACCCTATAACCAGCCCTTTGCGATCACTGATCTGTTTTAGGTCCCTATAATTTTGCCTTTACCAGAATGTCATATATATGAAATTAAATAGGATGTAGTCTTTCAGGTCTAGCTTATTTCACACAGCATAATGCACTTAAGGTTGATCCATGTGTCCATAGTTGTTCCTTTTTATTGCTAAGTAGCATTTTGTTGATGGTTTGCAATTTTAACTTTTTAAAAAACATATTGGCATTTCAGGTTAAGAACATTGTGAATATAGCATTATTAGTTGGCATTTTAAATTAAAAGATGCTAATTAACATATTTTTTGAAAGTTTGCTTGCTTTATGGTGGATTACTTAGCAAGAGATTCCCCAAGTAAACTTTTTCTAGAAATTTCCTTTGATATCACACCCTTTTTATTTATAGTATCTCTGATTTTTTATCCATCTGGTTTCATTTATCTCATGTTTTGAAAGAAATTCTCTTCCTTTCAAAGGTAAATTCTTATATACTCAATTCTGACTAGAACCTCTTTGAACCTTGTTTTATTATTTTCACCTTTATCTTTTGCACATATATTGAACATCTGCACCCGGTAAAAAAAACAAGTTTATTACTGTAAGACTATTTTGAGTTGTTTTCTTGCTAATAGACATTGCGGATGTCCAAATTGGGGATGGAAGATGAATATCATGCCTAATTTCTAGAAAACAAGGTTTGGAGTATTGTGTTTGGCTCTGGACACCACACTTTAGGAGAGATGGTTGACATCTAGAGTGTCCAGACAAGGGTAGCAAAACTGATGAAAATTTCTAGAAATCATATCTATGACTATTAGCTGTGAATCTTGAGGAAATTTATCCTGTGAAGAGAAGATTTAGAAGCAGCTTCACATATTTGGAAGATTGCTGTGTAGAAGAAGATTAAGCTCATCTGTGCAGACCTTTAAATGAGAACTCAGGTCAGAGGGGAAATGTTTCTCTTTTTTATAAGAAACAACTTTCAGACTGTTGGAGCTATGTTAGAAAAGGAAGAAAGTGCCTGTGTTTAATTGTAGCTGGGAGACTTTAGGGAGATAAGGAGCTGGACACATTTGGTCAGCACCTTGAATGAAAAATAGAATTTCAGAAAGAATGGTTTAAGAGCATTCTGTGTCAGGGCTTGGAAGGGATAGTAAATACCACAGAGATTAGAAGGTAGTCCCATGCTGCTTGACTTCCGGGTAGAAGAACTAGAGAAAGCTGTTCTAGTGAGAGGATAAACAGGGTCAGACACTATTCTGTAGCTGGTAGGTAGCCATTGAAAAGCGTGTGACATGGTAAGAGGTGCTGGAGAAATGAATCTGGAAGCCCTGTAGATGGTGAACTAGAGGGGAGAGGGAGGAACTGAAATACTATTCGGTGGGAGCATTGCTAAATTGACCTTGATTCTGGAAAGAGATCTTATGAGACCGAAGTAATGTGAGTGGAAAGAAGAGTTTTGATTTAGCAAAACTTGTAAACTTGATAATGACTTAGACTGGTGGAAGGAAAAAGAAGAGAGGCCAAAGATGATTTTGTTTTAATTCTGCAGAGCTGGTAGATTGTAGTGTACTGATTGATGTACATGCAGGCTAATAGGGACAAATGCTAATAGAGAAGTAGGCTTTATGGGAGGTTGGTAAAAGAATAAATGGAGTTTGTTTGTTATAATAGGACACCTGTATTCTCAGGCAACTGTATACCGATATCTCCAGTTCCAAAGATGTTAGTGATTAAAATATAGATTTGAAAGCCATCTTTCTGTAGGTGATCGCTAAAACTGTAGGGATATTTGCTCACTAGGGAGAGAGTAATAGTAAGATCAAATTAAGAAATAGGTATTTAGGAATTCTGTCGTTTTAGTGGCTTTTCAGTCGAGAAGGAATAGATCCAAACTACCTGGCTGACATTCATGACCTTTGAGCCTATCCTGAAAGTGACATTTGTTTATAATCTAAATCTATAGATCAATAACTTTACAAGAAGTGTAGATATTTATATTAATAGAACTCAAATCTGAAACCTTACATGATTTTTACCAGGGAGTTGAATCAGATAATAGTTACTTTTCAGCATTCAGAAAAAAATAAATTAAAACTTGATTGAATGCAGCCATTTAAGAGCTGTATCTACTCTGTTACTTTACATAATTTCATAATAATGAGCTTAGTTGATGTTCCCAAAACAGAATTCATTGGGGACCAAGGCAGGATAGCAATGGACAGTAGGTAACATTGATGCCTTCTTTTAGAATCCAAGACAAATGTTTCATCAAACATGGTAGGGATATTTATTTTTGGAATACATTTTTAAAAACTGTATAACCTTCATTAGGGCTTTTTGCATAGTGAATTGTTTATAATAGGCTACTAGCAGTGATTTTCAAATTGTCATATTTAAATAATTATGAAATAAATCTGTTCAACATTTTATTAGAAAATTTTACATTCCAAAGGATTTTTTTCATTTTGTTCTCAGTTTTCAAATGAAGCATTATTTGAACATTTTTGAAACTTGTGAGCAAAGAATTTGTGCTAAGATTATCATGAAAGCATTTACTGCCAAATTATATTTTGTATACTTTCTAATTTATATGGATATATTTAGACTCACATATATTATCAGTGTGCTAAATACATTATTTATAATAACATTTCCTGATTTTTTAAATTTTAAAGTGAGAGAGAGTGTGCACAGGGGAGAGGGGCAGAGGGAAAGAGAGAGACAATCTTAAGTTGGCTTCACAATCAGCATAGAGTTGGACACCCAGCTGGATCCCACAACCCTGGGATCATGACCAGAGCTGAAATTGAGTCAGACACTCAACCGACTGAGCCACCCAGGCACCCCAACATTTCCTGAATTTTATATTTCTTTTTTTTTAACTTTTAGTTAGTTAACATACAGTACAATCTTGGTTTAAGGAGTAGATTTCAGTGATTCATCACTTACATACAATACCCAGTGCTCATCACAAGTGCCCTCCTTAATACCCATCACCCATCAAGCCTATCTCCCACCTTCCCCCTCCATCAACCCTCAGTTTACTGTTTATCATTAAGAGTCTCTTGTGGTTTGTTTACCTCTCCCTTCTTCTCTCCCCTTCCCCTATGTTCATCTGTTTTGTTTCTTAAATTACACATATGAGTTAAATCATATGGTATTTGTCTTTCTCAGATTGACTTATTTCACTCAGCATATTTTCTAGTTCCATCTATATCCTTGCAAATGACAAGATTTCATTCATTTTGATGGCTGAGTAATAATTACAATATATGTATATATATATACACACGACATTTTCTTTATCCACTGAATTTTATGTCAAGCTTTTTGGTTAAAAAAAAGTCCTTTAAAAATGGAGTTCTCAAACACTTTTGAGAAGCCAAATCAGAAGAGGTATAAACCAAATTTTAATAGTATTAATTTTGAATTGATATTTGTCAATCTAAAATTGAATTTTAATTAAAATTGAAGGATATTTTAGGGTTGCCTCGGTGCTTGGTTGGTTAAGATCCAACTCTAGGTTTTGGCTCAGGTCATGATCTCACAGTTCATTGGATTGAGCCCCACACCATGCTCTGCACTGACAGCATGGAGCCTGCTTGGGATTCTCTCTCTCCTCCTCTCTCTGCCTCTCCTTCGTGCATGTCCTCTCTCAAAATAAAAAAACTTAAAATAAAATAAAATAAAATTGAGGGATATTTTATACTCTTTCTATGTGTTTCCTTTTTTAAAAAGAATATTATAGTAGTTGGATTTTCTAACGTGAAAATCATTTATTTATCGTTTAGTTTATTTTTAATTATTGAATTATGAAATATTTCAGATATAAAAAGTAGAGAGAAGGATAAAACAAACTTCCATGTATCCATCATTCATTTTCAACAGTTACCAACTCATGGCTAAATTTTATTTTCTCCCTTTCCCGCATTCATCTTTCTTCTTATTTCGAAGCAAACACTAAAATGATGTTAATTTATCCGTAACCATCTTAGTATATGTCTCTTAAACACAAGACCCCTCTGTGGGAGCCCGACAGTGACCACGATAAAGTGTGGTTAGGGACGCAGGGATGTGCCTGCACACGGGGCTCCCTGCCTGGGCAAGGCATTCCTGCAAACAGGATGCTCTGCCAGGAGGCCTGCACACAGTATCCAAGTTTAATGGTCCGCTTGCAAACGAGGGAACATGCCCTCCTTAGAAGTAAGGAGAAGGCTGGAATTGTGAGCAGGCCTCTTAGTAAACATGTTGTGGTCGCTTCCTCCCTTTGCTCCCCCCTGTCCTTGAAATGTGTTTGGCTACTTGCCTTTAATTGGTAAAGGAATGCATCTTGTAGATTTCAGTTTGTATCCAGTTACCGGGGTATAAAATAAACCGCAAGAGGGGCTTGCGGAGAATTGTTCCTCCGGCCGGAGTTGTGTCTGTCTTTTGTGTGTGTCTTGTCCTTTGTGTCATTTCGTCCACAACACCCCTCTTTTTAAATATGACAATAAAACCATTATTCATATAGAAATCAACAATTTCTTAACATGATTAAATATTCTTTTTGTCACATTTCTCTGGTTTTCCCTGGTCATGTTGATTTGTTTACTTATTTTTGCAGTTTGTATAATTAGCTCCAAAGTCTTTATGTTATGATTGCTAATTTTTTTAAAGTCTTTTGTAATTTGTATGTTGTCTTTTTATCTTGATTTCTCCCCTTTTTACTCACAGATCCCTGCTTTTTTGGGAGTGCATGTAGAAAAAAAACTTAAAAATTTTTTTAATAATGGCATTAATACATTCATATTTGTTGTAGAGGTTTATTTAGTCGTCAGTCATCTTTTTTTTTTTTTTGCTTTCTGTTGTTAATGTTTTCTTATTTCTGACTACCCCCTTTAGATGACTTTTGCAACATAGTCCTCATTTTACTTGAAAGTGATTGCACTAAGTGATACCTGTGTGGATGCCATATGCCTGTGGCTTCCCATAGGGCTCTAGTCAAATTTTCTGAAAGAACTATACTGATTACTCAGAATGCTTTACTTTTAGCCCCTGTAAGTTAGAATCTTAAGAGTGTCAGTATCAGTTAGTACTTTTTTCCACCTTTGATTTCAGGTCTGCTACTACCTTTTTTTTTTTAACCAATTTTTTGCCCTGTGCTTTCAACTCTGCTACTCTAACCTTGAGGTTCTTTCAGAACTTCTTTCTGGGAAAATCTATAGAGATGCTTCCAGTGAGGCTTGTATATCTGCTAATTCATAAGCCAGTCAGCATTCCTAAGTTCGCCTTCCAATTCATCCTGTACCATTCATTAATTTTTCATGTGGCAAATATTTATTAACACTGCTTTATGGAAAATATACCTGTTTTACATATTTCAGATCTGTTTGTCTCAGTTTTTGGCCTTTTGATGGTACCTTTAGCTATTTTCCAGTGTAGTTTTATCCCCCCACCTTATATTTTGAAAAATAAATGAGGTAAACATAAATCAATGGCAATTTTATTATTTTTTTCACAATTTTATTTTTAAGTCATTTCTACACCTAGTGTGAGGGTTGAACCTACAACCCCAAGATCAAAAGTTACATGCTCCACTGACTGAGACAGTCAGGTACCCCAAACAATGACTATTTTTTTTTATTTTTTATTTTTTTTAATGTTTAATTTTTTTATTTTTTACAAATAGTTTATTGTCAAATTAGTTTCCACTAACACTCAGTGCTCATCCCCACAAGTGTCCTCCTCCATGCCCTTCCCCCCCCCCACATCCATCAGTCTTTAGTTTTTGAAACAATGACTATTTTAAACTGATGTTTACGTGTTTAATCTGTAACATAAATTAGAAACATTTTTATTTTTTCATTTTATTCTCAACTTAGCATAGCCTCCAATTGTTTTAGTAATGCTCATATTAATGATAATTATCATTCATCATGTGCTAACTCTATTTCACATCTATACAATAACCATATAACTAGGGATTATTATCCACATCTTAAACGTGAGGAGATTGTTCTTTTCTGAATACTTAAATAAGCTTCATGGGTACAGAGTAGGTACTCACAAAACAGCTGTTCGATGAATTGAGATATTTATGGACCAAAATTATAAAAATAAAAACAAAAAGTAAGATTTTAAAAGCTAGAGGAAATAAAGAAGTTGTTTTACAAAATCTTAAAACAGGTGATTAAGGTATATATTTTTTAAATCTATGATAAATGGCCAAATATTCTTCAGGAACTAAAATGCTCTCACTATAAATAAGATTATCTTTTCCATAACTTTTCTAGTGTGCTTCTACTTTGGACTTAGCTTAGTCAGAGACCTTCCAAATTTAGTTCTATTGCTAGCCTCAAACTTATGTTAAGATACTCAGTCTTAATTTTTTTCTTTATGGATGAAGATATCATCATCTGAAAATTCAACACCTTCATCATCTATTGTATCGTATAATTATAGAGTTGCATTGTTTTTGATGATGTTGCTTCAACATTTAAATGCCTCAGCATTTAAATATACTAAAAACTATGGGCTCTGTGCTGATAGTTCTGAGCCCATAGCCTGTTTTGGATTCTCTGTCTCCCTCTCTCTCTCTGCCTTTCCCTGCTCATGCTCATGCTCTGTCTCTCTCTCAAAAATAAATAAGCATTAAAAAATTGTAAATATACTGAAAACTATAATGAATTAGTACTTGATTAAGATGGAGTTATTAATAATCAGACAAATAAGATTGTCAGAATTATTAAATACGATGTGTCTTGTTTAAATCAACATACAGAAATCAGTTGCATTTTTATACGCCAATAAGCAATAGAAAGAGAAGTCAAGAAACTTATCCCATTCACATTTGCACAAAAAACATAAAATATCTAGGAGTAAACCTAACCAAAGATATAAGAGATCTGTATGATGAAAACTATAGAAAACTTATGAAGCAAATTGAAGAAGACACAAAGAAATGGAAAAACATTCCATGCTCATGGATCAGAATAAATACTGTTAAAATGTCATTACTACCCAAAGCAATCTACACATTCAATACAATCCCAATCAAAATTGCACCAGCATTCTTCTCGAAACTAGAGCAAACTATCCTAAAATTTGTGTGGAACCTCAAAAGACGCCGAAAAGTAATATTGAAGAAGAATACCAAAACGGGAGGGATCACCATCCCAGACTTCAGCCTCTACTACAAAGCTGTAATCATCAAGACAGTATGGTATTGGCACAAAACCAGATGTATAGACCAATGGAATAGAATAGAGAACTCAGAATTGGACCCACAAATATATGGCCAACTAATCTTTGACAAAGCAGCAAAGAGTATCCAATGGAAAAAAGACAGCCTTTTTAACAGATGGTGCTGGGAGAATTGGACAGCAACATGCAGAAGAATAAAACTAGATCATTTTCTTATACCATACACAAAAATAAACTCAAAATGGAGAAAGGACCTGAATGTGAGACAGGAAACTATCAAAAGCCTAGAGGACAAAGCAGGAAATAATCTCCTTGACCTCAGCCGCAGCAACTCTTACTTGACAAAGGCAAGGGAATCAAGAGCAAAAATGAACTATTGGGACCTCATCAAGATAAAAAGCTTCTGCACAGCAAAGGAAACAATCCATAAAACTAATAGGCAACCAACGGGATGGGAAAAGATAGTTGCAAATGACATCTCAGATAAAGGGCTAGTATCCAAAATCTATAAGGAACTCACCAAACTCCACACCCGAAAAACAAATAATCCAGTAAAAACTGGGCAGAAGACATGAACAGACACTTCTCTAAAGAGGACATCCAGATGACCAACAGACACATGAAACGATGATTAGCGTCCCTCATCATCAGGGAAATACAAATCAAAACCACACTGAGATACCGCCTCATGCTGGTCAAAGTGGCTAAAGTGAACAAATCAAGAGACTCTAGATGTTGGCGAGGATGTGGAGAAACGGGCACCCACCTACACTGTTGGTAGGTATGTAAACGGGTGCAGCCCCTCTGGAAAAGAGTGTGGAGGTTCTTCAAAAAATTAGCAATAGAACTCCCCTATGACCCAGCAATACCACTGCTAGGAATTTACCCAAGGGATACAGGAGTGCTGATGCATAGGGGCACAAGTACCCCAATGTTCATAGCAGCACTCTCAACAATAGCCAAAACATAGAAAGAGCCTAAGCGTCCATCAACTGAATAATGGATCAAGAAGATGTGGTTTATCTATTCAATGGAATACTCCATGGCAATGAGAAAGAATGAAATCTGGCCATGTGTAGCAACATGGATGGACCTTGAGGGTGTTATGCTGAGCGAAATAAGTCAGGCAGAGAAGGACAGATACCATGTGTTTGCACATATAGGTGGATAGGAGGAACTTAACGGAGGACCATGGGGGAGAAGAAGGGGGAAAATAGTGGGGGAGAGGGAGGGAGGCAAACCATGAAAGACTAGAATGCTGAGAACAAACTGAGGGCTGGTGGGGGTGGGGGAAGGGGGGTGTTGGGCATGGAGGAGGGCACTTGTTGGGGTGAGCACTGGATGTTATATGGAAACCAACTTGACAATAAACTATTTAAAAATACTAAAATAAATAAATAACCATAGAAAAAAAGAAAAGAAAAATGAAAACAGAGGTTGAGTCTTGAATGAGCTTACAGAATAGGTTTTATGAACCATTGCACCTTCTGGCTGATGGACGTTTATTTAATACAATAAATGTAAACATTTACCATAGGAGGGGAAAAAAAGATGTGTCTTGTTTCATTAGGTAGTTGGAAGACTATGATACATCTCTTTAATATGATATTTATTCTAACATTTAGGAAATGAAGACATTTCAGATTTTTCCAGCAGGTGGCAGCATTGTTTAAAATAATTGTAAGTTGCCAGTTTATTAAGTATTTTTCTTTGAGGTGATTTGAAGAAAGAATCTTTTTACCTAAAATAATTGGATTTATATATTTTCTCCTAAATAAACCCTGAACTACTGCTTTATAAACTACTCTTATGGCAAGATATTAAAATGACCCTGTGGATTTTTCCTAGTCCTTACTGAACAATAATGTAAAGGGCGGTTATATTTTGAAGAATTGATGAAGAAGTTAAAAATAATAATAATACATATAATTTTTAGAACAGCAAGCAATACTCTTTTATTTTTTATTTAAAAAATTTAAGCCTATTTATTTTTAGAGAGATAGAAACATGAGTTGGGGAGGGACAAAGAGAGAGGTAGAGAGAATCCCAAGGAGACTCCCACAGCATAGAACCCAGTGTGGGGCTCAAACCCACAAAACTGTGAGACCATGATCTAAGTCAAAAACAAGTTGATCACTTAACTGACTGAGCCATGCAGGCGCCCCATAAAACAGTAAGAAATATTCTTTCTGTCTTGATTTGTTAGAGATGACAATGTAATTATTGCCATGGACATCATCAAGTTGAAAGATATCCTAAAATGTTTTATGATATTAACTAAAACAGCTTTCTGTTTAGGGATATCTAGACGAAGTTTAACTTACTTTAAGACACTTTGTTGAAGGGTTTCTGGGTGGCTCATTCACTTAAGCATCTGACTCTTGATTTCTGCTCAGGTCATGATCTCACGATTTGTGGGATCAAGCCCCATTTCAGGCTCTGTGCTGTCAGTGTGGAAACTGCTTGGGATTCTCTCTCTGTCCCTCCCCTATTTGTGCTCACATTTGCTCTTTCTCAAAATAAATCTATGTACTTAAAAAATAAAATACTTTGTTGAATATAAGAGAATAATTCTGAACTTTTTATATAGGTTTTCTCAGGGTGGTTTGAAGGTTGGACTTTTAATTTTCTGATATTCATTTTACTGTTTCACTACTTAATTGTGTTTTCCTCCGAGATTATTTCAGTTGCTTACCGAATTCCCCACTTTTGCATGTCTATGCATGCATGTACTTAAACACTTAATTGTATTTTGGTGAACAGAGAATACCAACATTTTCCCTGTACTTGATTGCATTCCTATCTTATAACAGCAGAACCACATCTGTGTAGTACTTTCATCAAAGAGAAAAGCAGAAGGATGAAATGTATTCACAGACCTACCTGTCAATCTTTTATACTGGCTTTAAAATGAATTTAAGCATCCTTAATCTTGAATTCTGCTTTTCCCTGGCAGGGAAATATGGGATTTTTTTTAAAGCTGAAATGGAAACTAATAATGAATGAGTGACTAGGCTATATTATATCTGTTTCTAACAGGCTGAATATATGTAAGAGAAAAGATGTTTTGAGGATTTTATGATTGCTTTACACTAAGAATAGTAATGGCAATAATGATAATTAGTATTAAATACTGTGAATTAGGCCTGATTCCTAGCACTTGTCATGATTCACCGTACTTGTGGAAGAATTATAACAAATAAGAAAATAATATATCTTTTGTTGATTTATCAAGGGTATTTAGTGATCAACTCCATTTGTATTAAAATACTTGTGTAAAACCCAGTTTCTCTGTATCAGTGGAAACCAGATAAAACTGTTACTTTTCTTACTTAGCTCTCTCCATTTTTAGAGTAGGACTCAGTTCAGCAATTCATTTCAGCGTCTATGTTAAGGCTTTCTAAGCGTTAGTTATTCCACAAAAATTAGAAAATTGAGTTGACATGCTTGCTTTTGAGAAATGACAATTGAATGGAGTTGGATAGAGAATTATCTTCAGAATCACAGAGCAGACTTCACTATATCATTGTTAGAATAAATTTCCATTTTTAAAAAATGACTTAGGATTACATATAATTTTTTAAATTAGTTTTGCGATTTTAACACTGAAGAAGCAATTTCTTTCCTTTTATATTTATTGCCTTCCAGGTGACTGGTGTCTCCATCTTGTGGTCCAAATGACAAATTGCACCGTTTGCCAGAGATGCTAATGAAACATTTTGCTTGCCCCCTCAGGTTTCATCATGTAAAGTTATTTATTTTCCATGCTTTGTTTATTAAAAGCATAGCCCTTTTTTTTCAAGTTTTTATTTAAATTCTAGTTAGTGTACAGTGTAACATTAGTTTCAGGTGTGGAATCTCGTGATTTATCACTTACGTATAATGCCCACTGCTCATCACCAGTGCTCTCCTAAAGTATTATCACCCATTTAACCTGTCCCTCCACCCACCTGATTTCCAGCAACCCTTAGTTTGTTCTCTGTAGTTAAGAGTCTGTTTTCTGCATTGCCTCTTTCCCCCCCATGTTCGTCTGTTTTGTTTCTTAAATTCCACATGAGTGAAATCGTATGGTATTTTTCTTTCTCTTACTGACTTATTTTGGTTAACATAATAATACTCTCTTTCCATCCACATTGTTGCAGATGGCTAGATTTCATTCTTTTTATGGCTTAGTAATATTCCACTGTGTGTGTGTGTGTGTGTGAGAGAGAGAGAGAGAGACAGACAGACAGACAGACATCTTCTTTATCCATCAGTTGATGGACGTTTGGGCTCTTTTCATAACTTGGCTGTTACTGATAATGCTTCCATACGCATTAGGGTGCATGTATCTCTTCGAATCAGTATTTTTGTATGCTTTGGGTAAATACGTAGTAGTGAAATTGGTGGATTATAGGGTAGTTCTATTTTTAACTTTTTAAGGAACCTACATACTGTTTTCCAGAGTAGCTGCACCAGTTTGCATTCCCACCAACAGTGCTAAGAGGATTCCCTTTTCTCTGCATCTTGACCATTACCTTTTGTTTCCTGTGTTATTAATTTTACTGATTCTGACAGATGTAAGGTGATATCTCACTGTAGTTTTGATTTGTATTACCCTGAGAGTGAGTGATATTGAGCATCTTTTCATGTGTCTATTAGCCATCTGGATACCTACTTTGGAAAAATGTGTATTCATGTCTTCTCCCTATTTTTTCACTGGATTATTTTGGATTTGGATGTTGAATTTTATTAGTTCTTTATATATTTTGGATACTAACCCTTTATCAGATATGTCATTTGCAAATGTCTTCTCCCATTCTGAAGGTTGGCTTTTAGTTTGATTGATGGTTACCTTTGCTCTCCAGAAGCTTTTTATATTGATGAAAT
This sequence comes from Crocuta crocuta, assembly GCF_008692635.1. Taxonomy (NCBI): domain Eukaryota; kingdom Metazoa; phylum Chordata; class Mammalia; order Carnivora; family Hyaenidae; genus Crocuta; species Crocuta crocuta. The sequence continues at coordinate 1,091,295 of NW_027551575.1, read as the reverse complement.
CCCAGTAGTTCATGTTTGCTTTTGTTTTCCTTGCCTCCAGAGACATACCTAGTAAGAACTTGATATGGCCGATGTCAAAGAGGCTGCTGTCTGTGTTCTTCTCTAGGATTTTGATAGTTTTCTGTCTCACATTTAGGCCTTTCAAACATTTTGAGTTTATTTTTGTGTGTGGTACAAGAAAATGGTCCAGTTTCATTCTTTTGCATGTTATTGTCCAGGTTTTACAACAGCATTTGCTGAAGAGACTATCTTTTTTTCATTGGCTATTCTTCCCTGCTTTTTCAAAGTTTAGTTGACCATATAGTTGTGGGTCCATTTCTGAATTTTCTACTTTGTTCCATTGATCTGTATGTCTGTTTCTGTGCCAGTGCCACACTTCCTTGATCACTACAGCTTTGTGATATAACTTGAAGTTCAGAATTGTGATGCCTCCAGCTTTGCTTTTCTTTTTCAGGATTGCTTTGGCTCCCTGGGTCTTTTGTGGTTCTATACAAATTTTAAGATCGTTTCTTATAGCTCTGCAAAAAACATTTCTGATAGTATTTTGGTAGGAATTACATTAAATGTGTAGATGGCTTTGTGTTGTATACACATACTGATAGTGTTTGTTCTCCAAATTCATGATCATGGAATATTTTCCCATTTCTTTGTGTCATTTTCAGTTTTTTTCATCAGTGTTTTATAGTTTTCAGTGTACAGATATTTTACCTCTTTGGTGAGATCATTCCTAGGTATCTTATGGCTTATAGTGCATTTGCAAATGGGATTGATTCCTTGATTTCTCTTTCTGCTGCTTCATTATTGGTGTATGGAAATGCAACTGATTTCTGTACACTGATTTTGTATCCTGTGGCTTCGCAATTTTAGGTGGGGTCTTTTAAGATTTTCTACATAGAGTATTATGTTGCCTGTAAAAAGTGAAAGTTTGACATCTTCCTTGCTGATTTGCATGTCTTTTATTTCTTTTTGCTGTCTGATTGTTGCGGCTAAGACTTAAAAGTACTATGTTCAAAACGGTAGTGAGAGTGAACATGTCTATCTTGTTCCTAACTTATTCCTGTAGAGGGAAAGCTCTCAGTTTTCCCCATTGAGCATGATATTAGTTGTGTTTTTTTTTGTATATGGCGTTTATGATGTTGAGGTATGTTCCAACTATCCGTACGTATTATTGAGGATTTTTATCATGAATGGATGTTGCACTTTGTCAAGGGCTTTTTCTGCATCTACTGAGAGGATCATATGATTCTTATCCTTTCTTTTATTAAGGTGATGTATCACGTTGATTGATTTGCAGATATTGAACCACCCTTGCAACCCAGGAGTAAATTCCATTTGATTGTGGTGAGTGATTCTTTTAATGTACCTTTGGATTTAATTTGCTAATATTTTGTTGAGAATTTTTGCTTCCCTGTTCCTCTGGGATATTGGCCAGTAGTTCTCTTTTGTAGTGGAGTCTTTGGTCTTTGGAATCAGGGTAATGCTGGCCTCATAGAATAAGTTTTTTTTTTTCCACTTCTATTTTTTTTAATAGTTGAGAAAAATAAACATTAAGTCTTCTTTAAAGGTTTGGTAGAGTTCCTCTGTGAAACCATGTGGCCCTGGACTTGTGTTTGTTGGGAGGTGTTTGATTACTGATTCAGTTTCTTTGCTGGTTATCCATTTGTTCAAATTTTCTGGTTTTCTTTCTGTTTCAGTTTTGGTAGTGTATATGTTTCTAGGAATTCATCCATTTCTTCCAGATTGTCCGATTTAGTGGCATATAATTTTTCATAATATTCACCTATAATTATATTTCTGTAGTGGTGGTTGTTATTTCTCCTCTCTCATTTGTGATTTTATTTATTTGGGTCCTTTCTCTTTTTAATAAGTCTCTCTAGGGGTTTATCAGATTTTTTTCAAAGAACCACCTGCTGTTTTCATTGATTTGTTCTGTTTTTTGTTTCTATGTTACTTATTTATGCTTTAATCCTTTTTATTTCCCCTCTTCTGCTGGCTTTAGGTTTTTTGTGTTCTTTTTCCAGCTCCTTTTGGTGTATGGTTAGGTTGTTTATTTGAGATTGTCTTGCTTCTTGAGTTCAGCCTATATTGCTATATACTTCCCTCTTATGACCGCTTTTGCTGCATCCCAAGGGTTTTGGACCATCATGTTTTCATTTTCATTTATTTCTGTTTTTTTTTTAATTCTTCTTTAATATCCTTGTTAACTCATTCATTCTTTAGTAACATGTTGTTTAACTTCGATGTATTTGTGGCCTTTGCAAATTTTTTCTTGTGGCTGACTGCAAGTTTCATAGTATTGTGGTCAGAAAATATGCATGGTATGATTTCAGTCTTTTTGTACTTGTTGAGGCCTGATTTGTGACCTAGTTTGTGATCTATTCTAGAGAATGTTCTGTGTGCACTCAAAAGGAATGTGTATTCTTTTTTTTAGGATGGAATGTTCTGAATATTTCTGTTAAGTCCATCTGGTCCAGTTGGTCACTCAGAGTCATCGTTTTCTTGTTGATTTTCTACCTAGATGATCTTCCATTAATGTAAGTGGGGTCTTATGTCCCCTACTGTTAGGGGATATTATTATCGATGAGTTCCTAAAAGCATAACTTATTGAACAGACATTGATCCAGTCTTCCCTCTTAGGCTTTGCTTGGAAAATTGTTTTCTTTCCTTCTCTTCATGTGTTTTTCATATTTCTCTTTATTTTCTTTTCACCCTTGAAGAGTACAAAACACACTCAAAAGAGACCATTTGAAGTGACCTGTTTGAGAATGAAGTGTTATAGAAAAAGAGCTACTATGATGGTTGTAGTGGTGGTGTTGAGTATGGGTACCAGAGAGGAAAGTGCATAATCAGCTTTTTGGTTGAAAAATGAAACCTAAAACCTTCAGCAAAATTTACTATATAATTTCAAGTGTAAGCTAATTAACGGAATTGGTAATTCATCAGATCCTGATTTTAGCAAGGTTTTTCTGACAAAATTATAAGAGCACATTATGCCATCCTTCTTTTCACATTTGTCTCTTTCAGCGGGATTAATAAAAGTGTTCTTTCTGTAAAATTTGAGGGCTTACTCAAATTTTCTCGGGATTTATTAATCGTTGATTAATATTATATTCATAATCACCTTTCGTGTTTTAATTCTCATTGGTCTGTCTCAGCTACCTCAGTTAGAAGTTTTTTGTGTGTAATTTTACATCGCTTTCGTTGACTTCGTGAAGCTTTCTGTTTCAAGATTTGCAATTTTATGTTGCTTTCAATTAATGTTGTATTTGTAAACTTTGAAAAATTAGAGAAACCAACATATAAATGAAGAGATTGCCTTGAAGAGTGAGTAGAAATTCAAATATTGAGTAAATCTTTAAATGTAGACTAATACTGTAAGTTTATATAGTGAGTATCTATATTTGTGTTGAAACTATTGCTTTCCTACATGTACTGGAAACTGCAGTTACTCTGTTAGTAAATATACAATCAGTGAGGACTCTGGGACTTAAATACTTCTGTAATGTGCTTTCCCCTCACTGGCAAGATTTTTGAAAATATAGTCAGTGTACTTACTTTAACTCTGATCTAGAATTCACCATTCTCTAAGTATTGAACTTTGTAGTGTGTGCCTTTACTGTGTTATAGGTGATTGCTTTTGTAGCCATTTCGCTGGCACTGTGTATTCTTCTGGACAGTGTCCAGATTGTGTCAGGTGTTCAGGAAAGCGAGTTTATCTATTAGACTGACAGTGAATGAGTGCCAGGCACAGCTGTACGCATTTGAGATGTATCAATAAATAGAATACTAAAAAAATCCATATTCTTAATTGATTTAACATTGTAGCTAAAGGCCTCAGATGAGAAAAAACCTAGGTAACAAACAAATTACATAATTATTCCATTGTGGTGAGTGCTAGAGGTAAAAGAAAAAGTAAATTGGGGTAACGAAATCAGGAGTTCTGGAGGTAGGGAGTAGGTTGAAACTTTAAGTGAATGACTAGGGTACCTTCATGGAGAAGGTAGCATTTGAACTAAGACCTGAAGAGGGTGAGGAAATCAGCCAAGTGGATGGATATCTGGAGCACACAGGTCAGATGGAGTAGTAGTGTAGATTAGCTTTTACTCTGCATAAAATGAGGAGTTATCTTCAGCACTTATGTTAGTGCTTAACACATAGATGTTTCCTTAGTGTCTGTTAAATTGAAGGAAATAAACTCCACAAGGTAGGCTCCGGCTTACCTTACCTCATTTCCTTTCTTGCAGTGCTTCTGCTGCGTCTCTCTTAAGCAGCAGAATTAAGAGAAACGTAGTCCTTGTGAGACTATGAAATCCCTCAAGATGGTTTCACTTTAAACCTAAAAGATTTACTTGGCATTTTACCTCTAAAATTTGATTTTATTTTTTTAAGATATTATTTCTAAGGCCTTCTTTTGGCATATGAAATGAACCTACATTTAGTGACTGTTCGTAGCAATACCTCTTTTTTTTTTTTCTCATTTCCTTTTTTTCTTTTTTCTTTTTAGGAATCAGATATATTGTTCTATGCCTATGTGCTATATCTAGGAAGACAGATGGTATAATAGAAGGAGAAATGGACAGTGCATTGAAACTAGAACCACTTTCTGCTATTTTCTTTTTTTTTCTTTTATAGTTTATTGTCAAGTTGGTTTCCATATAACATCCAGTGCTCAACCCAACAACTGCCCTCCTCCGTGCCCATCACTCCTTTTCCCCTCTCCCTTAACCCCATCAACCTTCATTTTGTTCTCAGTATTTAAGAGTCTCTTATGGTTTGCCTCCCTCTCTCTCAACTATCTTTTCTCCTTCCCCTCCCCCATGGTCCTCTGTTAAGTTTCTCCTGTTCCCCATATGAGTGAAAACATATCTGTCCTTCTCTCTTCTCTGCCTAACTTATTTCACTTAGCATAACACTCTCGAGTTCCATCCACGTTGCTAAAATGGACAGATTTCGTTCTTTCTCGTGGCCATGTAGTATTCCATTGTATAGATAAACCACATCTTCTTGATCCATTTGTCAGTTGATGGGCACTTGGGCTCTTTCCATGATTTGGCTATTGTTGAGAGTGCTGCTATGAACATTGGGGTACATGTGCCCCTATGCATCAGCACTCCTGTATCCGTTGGGTAAATTCCTAGCAGTGATACTGCTGGGTCCTAGGGGAGTTCTATTGTTAATTTTTTGAGGAACCTCCACACTGTTTTCCAGAGGGGCTGCACCCGTTTACATTCCTACCAACAGTGTAGGAGGGTGCCCATTTCTCCACATTCTCGCCAGCATCTATAGTTTCCTGATTTGTTCATTTTAGCCACTGTGACCACTTTCTGCCATTTTCATTCATCTCTTTAATTGTTACTGAACACTGTCTCTGTGCTAGAAATGTGTTTAAGATTACTAGATTTTATGTTTTAGAAATATCATTTTCACAAATTACTGAAGGAAATATTTTGAGTACTTTAGTTAATGGCCAAGATAATAATAAGTAAAACAATGTAATTTAATCATGCATAGGCATTTTTAAAATTGAAAATACTTTTCCTATAATACTGGAAATTAGCATATGTTACCATTGAAGGTCAAAAGTAAAATTAAGACCCTTTGAGATGTTCAATATAGAATTGGCTAATTTAAATTTTATGTACACTTTAACTTTTTTCAAGTTTATTTATTATTGAAAGAGAGAGAAAGAGAGCAAGCATGAGTGGGGGAGGGGCAGAGAGGTTGGGAGACAAAGAATCCCAGACTGGCTCCCCCATGTCAGCGGGGAGCCTGATGTGGGGCTCAAGCTGGGAGATGGTGACCTGAACTGAAATCAAGAGTCAGATGCTTAAAGGACTGAAACACCTAGGCACACCAGTGTAACTTTTTAAACTATCCAACTCTTATCAAAATTGAAATACATGCAAAATACTTCAAATCTACAGTAAAACTTAATGTAGATACAGGAAATATACTTTATTAAGCAGACTTTTTCATGTAATTGTATTTTGTTAATGACATGAATTACGGAATATAAAATATAAATGATATTTGGACCACAACATTAGTAGGCCTTAATCTCACATGTATCTTGCCCTCTAGACTTCTTTTGACCACTCAACCATTTGTATAAAAGAGTACATAACATACTTCTCTCTAAGTCCATTTTTAGTAGAGGCACCTTATGTTTTTCCTCCATGATTCTTACATAGGTATTCCCCTCCTCCCCCAAATCTTAGATTCACTTACTTGATCTTTAAGTTTTCCGCATGAAAGCATTGTCTTTGCATTTGCAGTTTTCCAAAGAGCAACATAAAAATAATCTACTGTAAAATAAATAAATAATCTAGAATAATTTTTATTAAGTATTTCTGGGGTACTTAGGTGGCTCAGTCAGTTAAGCCTCCGACTTCAGCTCAGGTCACCATCTCGTGGCCACCCCACCCCAGTAGGTCTCTGTGCTGACAGCTCAGAGCCTGGAGCCTGCTTCAAATTCTGTGTTTCCATCTCTCTCTCTCTGACCTTACTCCACTCATGCTCTGTCTTTGTCTCTCAAAAAATAAATGTTAAAAAAAGATTTCTAAGTTAAATAATTCCTGAATTATTTTTTTTTTTACTGTCTTTGTTAAACACTGAACGTTAAGTCGGGTAGAAAATTGGAGTTAAAATGTTTTTATTCTGATTTTATTATATCAGAAACCACATGCTCAGCTTGAATAAGAAAGATAAAGAAATCATCAAGCCATTTAAATTTTTAACTTTGTTTGTCTCTTTGTATGCATGTGTGTCTAACTTTAAGACACTATTATTTCCTTCCAGATATGAATTGTAAATGGAGGGCCTTTTGAATGGCTACTTTTATTCATTTATAGATGAGGCAACTGAGGTCTGAAATAGATTGTTACTGGCCTACAGCTCCTAAGAACTCAGGCTATATTTTTTCAGTATGTTTTATAGAAATGATCTTTAAAGTGATTTTGTGGTATGCCAATTTTTTGTTACTATGCACCACACAATAAATACTTTACTCTTTATACCAATTAAACTTTCTTAACTATCAACATATACATATAAATATATATTTTACAATTATATATAAATACAAATAAATACATAAACATATTTATAAAATATATGCTTATGTATGAAATGTAAATGTATATAAATTTATATATCCACACATGTACACACCACTACATATCTACAAATATATAGCTTTTTATCTGTCTTTCTTTTGAAAATACTTGTTTATCAGAACAAAATCTAGCTTTAGAGCTAGTTCAAGAAACCATGAAATCAGCAAGGTTTTATGATGGAAGTGTTGACACACACCAACAATAGTAGCCCAATACTGTGTTATGACTGTGTGGCACATGTTCATCAGCACAAAGGATTGGTGATTGCTCTATAGTTTCCAATCAAACTCTTTTGAAACTCATGAAAATGTGTGTATGGTCCTGTTGTGCGGTATTTCTATAACTGTGTCTGACTTCACTAAGATGTTTTCATTTGGGCACGATAGCCAAATAAGGAAAATAACTGAAACACTGGAAATACTGTAAAAACAATTGGTTAAGCTATAACAGAGGAAAATGGGTCAAAGCCAGTATCAGATTTTTGTCAGCTATGTATGTATTGGTCTAGTTCAAATTTGGTATAATGAACAGGCTGCCAATATGGTAGCTAAAAAACTCAATTGAGTTCTATTTGGGTAACTTAATTTTGATTCATAAGATTGATGATAAATCTTGATAACCTGTTGATATGACATTAGAGGTTTTTTTAATTTTTTTTTTAAATTTTTAAATTTATTTTTTTTTAAATTTATTTCTGAGAGAGAGAGAGGCAACGTGAGCAGGGGAGGGTCAAAGAGAGAGAGAGACACAGAATCTGAAGCAGGCTTCAGGCTCTGAACTACCTGTCAGCACAGAGCCCAATGCGGGTCTTGAACCCACCAGCCGTGAGATTATGACCTGAGCCGAAGTCGGGCACTTAACTGACTAAGCCACCCAGGCGCCCCATATGATATTAGAGTTTAATTAGAAAAAAAAAAAAGAATTAAGCACAATTATTCACAACTAATAAGATTTAATTTTTCCTTTTTTGAATTATTTTAATGACCACCTTCTATGCCTATGAGTAAATAAAATCTTTTCAGAATCTCCTTTTCTGTTCTAGCCTTTATTGTGCTGGGATTCCTTTTTCCTTATATTTTTTAATTGCATGCTTGTGCATGAACAAGATTTTGAAAATGTCTAAGATAGCAGCCTCTAAATTAGGTATTAGCATCTTGGAGAAAGGTTTATTTTCTGGCCACCTGCCAAGTATCCTACTAAATTACTGGCAACCAAGTACTTAATGTGACTCTCCATCAATAAATGGCACCCATCTGTATCTTTTCTTTTCTGGGATTGTAAAATAGTCAAATGTTTTAACACTAGTAGTCTCAAAAATGAGTCTGGGTCAGATGTGGACCCAGAAGAATTAAATTTGTAATTACTGCTTAATTTGTGAAAAAGATATTCAGGAACATTTTGGGCAACTATAAAGTTGAATGAATGAATAAATAAACTAACAAATCTAAAGCTTTAATTTTAAGAAGGGCAGTTGTACCCATTAACATTTAACTGTCCTTTAAGAAACTGATACCAAAGGAACAAAAACTTAAGTTATCATTTTAAAAAATGTCCATTATATCATTTTGCAGGATTATTCTTATATCTGTTTTCTGAAAATTATGAAATAATTGAAAACTCCAAATAAATTGTTTTAGCGATAAGAAATCATTGCTGTTTTGGAACTTTTAGTAGCTTGGTAACCTTTAAAAAATGTTCCTTTTGTTTAACAAATATGTGGAATAGGCTTACAAAATTTTATTTTCTTTCAATATGCTGAAAACATATATTTGATCTATGAATAGGCATGAATGCTGGAATCACAGACTTAACAAAGGCTTTGGCTATTAATGAGTAAACCATAAAAATGTAACAGAGGTTTGAATCATGAGCTCCTTCCAAGGTCAAAGATCCTGTAACTAAAATCTAATCTCTGTGATCTTCCTTTCTCTCTGCAAAGATCCCAGTTTTCTCTACTTCTAGAATTCCACACAGCAAGTTATACCTTTCCCTAGCTGTCTTCCCATAGCGTGACCTAACTGTGTAACATTCCATAAGTCTCTTAATTTTTTTTTTTTTTTTTTGGCTGGGTAATTTATTGTTAAGACTAGATTTTCAGTATAGGAGACCCATTATATTCAGAGATTGATATTGTAAAATTTTGAGTATTTGAGTACAGTGTTTCAACTTATGTTTCAGTGTATTATAAAGTACAAAGCCACTTATGACAAAATAAGTGAAATTGGAGATTTTAACACTACATGTTCTTAATGTAGATTCTATATATTTAAAACACTAGTAGACCAACTGAAGTTGAGTGGAAATAATGGCATGTTACCTCAGATGGATAAGAAACAGGATCTCAGAAATATTTTCAACATGACAGTCTGTGTGGACCCCAGTAGATTAATGTAGGTTGATAAGAATTTTATTTTATTTTATTTTATTTTATTTTATTTTATTTTATTCTGTTCTATTCTATTCTATTCTATTTTAAATATTTATTTTTGAGAGGGGTGGGGGGAGAGAGAGAGCCTGAACAGGAGAGGGTCAGTGAGAGAAGGAGATGGAAGATTCAAAGAGGCTTTGCACTGATAGCGGTGAGCCAATGCGGGGTTCAAACTCACAAACCACGATATTATGACCTGACCTGAAATCAAGAGTTGAACTCTTAACTGAATAAGTCACCCAGGTGACTCAGTAAGATAATCTTTAAAAGTACAGTGCCCCTTTGAAGGAGTAAAGCTATCCACTGCCATTAATTCTCACTTTCTAGATTGCTTTAACTGTTAAAGGGGTAACACTATCAAAGAGCAGTTAAGATAAGAGTTGTTTTAGAAAGCTAAGGAAAGACGAGATCTTCTTCTCTTCCTTGTGAGGCTTACCTCCATGAGATGGAAGACTTGTTGGGTACAGAAGGAACGAGGAGGTATAAAATCAAGGAGGCATTTGGGAAAGGAAGGAGAATGGTCAAGGTAGACATTGCAGTTTTGTTGAGAGTCCAGGAGATCTCATTCTGAAAATCCCCTTTCTCTTTGAAGATACAATCTTCTATATGTCCTTGCAGGGTCTTTGGTCCCATCTCAGACCTACTGTGTCAGAGTCTCCACTTTCACAAGATCCATAGGTGATACACATGCACATTAAAGTTTGGGAGTCACTGCTCCAAGCGACTGATATGTGAGTTAAGCAGGCTTGGTTAGTGTAGATAGCAGCACTTGTACGCTCCACATCGCCCTCCTCCCTCCCCATCTCTCTATGGCTCCCTTCATCTGCCCCTTTAATTTGATCTTCCCAGCCACTCTAGACTCATTTTTCAGCTCAGTGTTATATATCAGTGGTACTTCCACGTTGAGACACGAAGAGAAAGAAGAGAGGAAGATGTGCTAAGTAGTTTAGCACTAAAAAGAGATTGGTGAAATAAGTCAAATTTCCCTCTTATGATGACCGTTATCATCACCCTGTGATTTTTTAGATGGCAGATTTCTTATGTACAGCCCTTCAGATGGTATCTCCTGTAACCCCAGAGAGCCTCTCATGCAAGGAAGTGAGATTGTTAGGTCCTGGGAAAGTATGCGCTAGAGCTTCTGCCTCATAGGATTCTCATAGTATCTAATACAAGGGCTGACAGCTTCCAGCCAGATGACTAATTCTGCTGTTCTTAAGTGTTCTGCTTCTCTGGTGGATATGAGGAAAGAAGCAGACGTCTGATATCTCATAAGTAAATTTCAAGCTGTATCTAATTCTAATGGCATTTTTGGCACCAGAGAGGCTGCCCCCTCCCTCTTAAAAGTAAAAATGATGAATATTTCCATGATCATACCATACTTTTAAAATCTATAACTCTCTGCCTACCTTTTAATGTCATTGTACTGTGAATTGTAAATAAATCCATTATTAATGGTGTTCATTGTTGAGAACAGTGGTCTTAGTAGATGAGGGCCAGCTAGGTTATATTTCAGCTATTAGAACATTAGAGAGACTAAAACAAGGGAAAAATAATATCCTATTCCTTTTGTAAAATGGGGATAAAAAATAATTCCTAAGATGACTCTTTTTTAAAACTACCTTGAAAATGAGTCTTGGAAGTACCTTCAAAAAACATCTTTGGAAATTACGTAAAATGGTATCTACCTTTCCCCTCTTTCATTTTTTCATTTTAATGCACTGAATTAGTAAATCTGAGAACATGAGTATCATTTGCAGCAAACATGAAGTGCTCATAAAATTTCTAATGAAATTTTGGCAGTGTTTGCATCTGTGGGGTTACTAGTAATTACTGCAGATGCCTATAGGATGTGAACCTGGCTTCTGGGTCACTTGGCCCAAGCTTATTAGGTATTGCTTGTTAACAAGTGATACAGATCTCCTGAGAGTAGAAGTCTGTGCCACCTTCTTGTCACTTTTTCTTCTTTTTCCACCTTTCTGCTCCCAGTGATGACGTGGTTGCTATTGAGAAAGCATGTCACCAGTCTAGTGGGCAACTTCGGATCAAACTAAAGATTTTAGAGTAGTGTTTCTTACCCAAACTCTTTTGTACTCAAACTTCAGCCCTTAGAGAAATACACAGTTTAAATGAGTAACTGCAGACCAGTGAAATAGAACTGAGAGTTGAGAAATAAACTCATACATCCATTGGCCAATTGCTTGGCAGCAAGAGTGCTAAGATGATTCATTGGGGGAAACGAGTCTCTTTCAACAAAAGGTGCTGAGACAATTAGCTATCTACATACGAAAGAATGTAGTTGAATTCCCACCTCACACCACATACAAAAATTGACTCAAAATGGATCAGCCATCTAGCTACATATAGGAGCTAAAACATTTCTGGACGAAAACATAGGGATAAATTTTCATGATGTTGGATTTGGCAGTGGACTTGCAGATATGACATTGAAATCATGATTAACAAAAGCAAAAAATAGATAAAATGGACTGCAAAATGAAAACTTTTATCAAAATATATTATTGGGGTGCCTGGGTGGCTTAGTCACTTGAACGTCCAACTTTTGATTTTGGTTTAGGTCATGATCTCAGAGTCATAGGATCAAGCCCTGCCTCAGTCTCTGAACTGAGCCTGGAGCCCGCTTATGATTCTCTCTCCCTCTCCCCTTCCCCCCTTGCTTGCACATCTCTTTCCCTCTAAAAATAAAAATAAACTTAAAAAAAAAAGATACTCTCAAAGAGAAAAGATAGCCTATAGAATGGGAGAAAATGTTTCCAAGTCAGATATCTAGTAAGGGTCTAGTATCCAAACCAGATGACAAAAATGTAATAACTGCATTTTTAAATGGGCAAAGAATTTGAATAGACATTTCTCCAAAGAAGATATGCAAATGACCAACGAGCACATGAATGGATGCCAAAAATCATTAGTCATTGGAGAAGTGTAAATCAAAACAATGAGTTACCACTTCACACCCACTAGGATGGCTATAATCAAAAAAATGAAAAAGTGATGACGAAGATATGGAGAATTGGAACCCTCATACATTGCTGGTGGGAATGTAAAGTGGTGTTGCTGCTCTGGAAAAGAATTTAGTGGTTCCTCCAACAGCTAAACATAGAATTACCATATGACCCAGCAATTCTATTTCTGAAGTATATATCCAAAAGAACTGCTACAGTTGTGAATACTTATACACAAATGTTAATAGCACTATTCACCATAGCTAAGAGGTGAAGACAACCCAAATGTTCGTCAAGAGGTGAATGAAAAAGCAAATTGTGGTATATCTGTGCAATGAAATAATAGCCATAAAAAGGGATGAAGTCCTGATACATGACAGCATGGATGAACATGTGAACATAATGTTATGCTATGTAAAAGAAGCCAGACACGAAAGGGCACATATTGTATGATTCCATTTATATGAAATAACCAGAAGAGGTAAAACCATTGGAAGCAGATTGCTGGGGCTAGGGGGAGGGGAGAACAGGAAATGATTAATGGTTATAAGGTTTTCCTTTGGGGTGATGAAATGTTTCAAAAGTAGATAGATAGGATGGTTACACAACATTTCAAATGTACTAAATGCCATTGAATTGTGCACTGTCAAGTAAGTTTGTTTTATGTGAATTTCAACTCTATTTTATATGTATTTGTTTGTTTATTTTTAAGTAATCTTGACACCCAACATGGGACTCGAATTCATGACCCTGAGATCAAGTGTCATGTTCCTCTGAGTGAGACACCCTTTACCTCTGTATTTTAAAAATTTAAAGTATAACTAGTTACACTAGTACACAGAGATAAAGAGATAATGCTGTCAATACCAGCATCTTCAAATACAGTGTATTTTGGGAAATGTTTGCTGTGGAATCAGAATACTTTATTCTGACACTATTTGGAGAAAGTTCTCAAAAAATTGGATATCCTTTTATTTTGTTGTATTTTACAACGTTTGGTTTTGTCTCTTTGCCTTTACAAATCAAAAAAGCTAACAGTGTTTAGAATTCCAGATTGAAAGAATTATTTTTCTTTTTGGGTGGTATTTGCATATTTATTTATTAATGTTTTTAAAAATTTATTATTGAGACAGAAAGAAACAGAGCATGAGTGGGGAGGGGTAGAGAGAGAGGGAGACACAGAATCCCAAACAGGCTCCAGGCTCTGAACTGTCAGCACAGAGCCCTGCGCGGGGCTCGAACCCACGAACCGTGAGATCATGACCTGAGCTGAAGTCGGATGCTTAACCAACTAAGCCACCCAGGTGCCCCTTGCATAACTTTTTTGATAGGAAGAATATAAAATGTTAGAAGACAACATGATAGAAGAAAATATTAAAATTCTCATAAATGATTACTGAAGAGTGTAATAAAATCTTCACTCTAGTGAAGGATCCAATGCTTAACTGAGTATGTAATGTGTCAACCTTGAAAGTGTCCAACAAAAAAGATGAACAAAGGGATTAAAAGAGCTTTAGTCTCTAGTGATCCTTTTCAGTGAGGACTGAATAGATTGAGTGTTCATTTGCCACATATGATTTCATGAATAGCACTCTAGCTTTTCTCTGCCCCATCAGGCTTGCCAGTTTCCATATGTACTCTTCTAAGGTTATCTTTCAACACTTTCCAAACAATGTTAAGAAATGCTTTATTCAGAAATAAGCTTACTGTATGATTAAGGTCAATAATCAACATGCTGATGTTGTGTTTGATAAGAAAACATACAAATATCAAAATAAGAATCTGAAGTATCTATCTCAGATCATGGTCAAGTGCAATTAATGATGTATTTAAAAGGGCAGAGATGCCTGGCTGGCTCAGTTTGTAGAGCATGTGATTCTTGATCTCAGGGTTGTGAGTTCAAGACCCATGTGGAGAGTAGAGCCTACTTAAAAAATGCAATTAGAGATGGATTTAACCGGAAATGAAAATACACTGCTTCCTTCAGGTTAGCCCTTTGGGCTCTCTCTGTCCTCTCTTAAGAAGACCTATGGGGGGGCGCCTGGGTGGCTTAGTCGGTTAAGCGTCCGACTTTCACTTAGGTCATGATCTCACAGTTCGTGGGTTCAAGCCCCGTGTCGGGCTCTGTGCTGACTGCCAGCTCAGAGCCTGGAGCCTGTTTCAGTCTGTGACTCCCTCTCTCTCTGACCCTCCCCTGCTCATGCTGTCTCTCTCTCTCTCTCTCTCCTAGAAATAAATAAAAACATTTAAAAAAAAAAAAGACCTATGGATTAGAAATTTTCACCTGGCTCGTTGGTGATGGTGCATCAGTCTCCTCTGTTAGACCCATGACCAGTGACCACTGGAGATGAAACACTTGAATACATAAAATGTTTTGTGAAATCTTTTGTGTTAGGTGACCTATTATATTAAATCTCTACTCCTAGTAAAGGAATGATTAGAGAATGACAATAAGAGATGCTGATAACAGAGAGTGGGTAATAGAGTGGGTGGAAACCATAGAGCAGCTTATGTTTAAATAAGAAAGCATCAGAATGAGTCAGAGGGACAAAATATGATTTCTGGTCCACTTCTTTCTCTTATTTTGCTGTGAATCATTACCATATTATACCATGGCCTTTTTCTAGCAACAGACTCTCTTTGGGCATCTAGCCACCACATGATACTATTCCTGAAGGTTCTATTCTTATTTTCCTTCCTTGGCAGAAACACCCCAGGGAGGGAGCCAACTCGTGTTCCCCTTTCCCAATTACCTTCTAACTATTTCTCCTATCCCACATTCCCAGCTATTCCCCTCAAGGCTTTTCTCTGTCTAATAAGTCCAGATGGGCCCAACCTCCTTATACTTTTACTTTTAGGTTATATTTGTCTTTCTATATCTTTAATGAGCTCTGTTTCACATTTGCCTGTGTTTAAAAATGATAGGGAGAATGCAAAGGATGACTTCCCTGTGCAGCTTTATTTCTGAAGGGAATACCATTGTGAGGACTGTGTACCAGTACAGACTCATAATTCGTTGTGCCCATGATAGCCACTCTCCATTAGTATTTTGTAGGGTTGCACTGAACATAGATTTCCCACCTGTGCAGTTTTAATAGTCTTATGAGACATAATTCAGTTGCTCTTCAAGATAGTGAATCCTTGTTAAATATAGTTTGACTGGGAGTCATATCTGATAAAATCACTTTACATATTTACTAAAATGTCATTACACTGTGATGAATGACTTAATAAATAAAAAGTCAGAATTTCTATTATGTAAGTATAAAATCTTTTTCCTTAAGAGATATTTTTCCCTTTGCCTCTTACTCTTTCAGGTACTGACCTCACAATTTATTCTGCTGACATCCTCAGTCATCATTTTCCTAATCACACCTTACACAGTCACCTTCTACCACAGGAGTGTTAATTGGCCCAATGTGAACCAAGATTATAACTTAAAAACAAAACAAGATACAAACCATGCTTCTTTACTAACTCTCTATGACTGGTATCTTCCCATTTTCTCTGCAGCTGGCTTAAGGATTTAGTGAGTTGGGAAAAAGTTGAAAGGGTTAATAGGAAGGCTAAGGTGGAAGTATAGGATGTTGTAAGCTTCTGTGTGGATTAGCTCTTAGCAAGTAGCAAGAGCTGGCTAGGAAAGCAGTGACAAAGTACCAACAAGGACAGTATTGTCAGCAAGTAGTATTGGAACTTATTTTAAAAAAAAGAAGTTCACATCAGCCCCATTTCCTGAGTTCACAACTCTTAAGAACAATTATTAACTTTAAGTTATCAAATAGATTTCCTTTTAGTTAACCTCTTGTGTGAGTCCTCTCCAGTCATAGCATAAGATGAGGAATGCAGTTTAAGTTAATGTATCACTCACTTCTCTGTCAGCTCAAGCAAAGAGAGTATTTGACCCTAACACCTTTAGAGTCTTAGGTAGTCATATTTCTTTTTCACTCTGATTTAAGATTACAAAAATCTTGAAAATGTGATTTTATAATTCAGAATCTACCACAATTTAAATCAATGTATAAGTTCAAGGGCATTGGAATCAGTATAATTTATGGTTCTTTTTTCATCTCAGCATGAGTAACTTCAAATTCAGTGAAGTGTTGTTTGGCTTTTCTTACCCAAATGGTATACTTATCTGATTCACTTCAATAGTTGCCTATTTTCCCTTTCAGAAATGTCTGTTCTCTCACCAGGAGACTAAAACATTGTGCAGATGTACAGTTGGATACAATGATGCCAATATAATATATGCACTGTTCAATAATTTATTTTGTATCTGGAGTGATGCATCTGTTTCTTTCTTGTGGGAGGGGGTTTGAGCTTCATTTCAATGTCATTTTAGGTACTGGTCCAATTCTTCCATCCAGTTAACCAAAAATGAAAATTTCCATCTGTTCAATTGCCATTCAGAGGAATGTTTTATCTCTGAAGCACATTATGACAACTAAAATTGACAGCATAATCTGTCTGATTTTTTTCTTTTTTATTTCCTCTTCGTATTCTCTTGAGCTTTAACAAGAGAGTATTCTTTTTTTATAGCTGCCTAAGATTATAGGACTTACTCCTTTCTTCTCTCTAGTAACTGTACACCAGTAGAGTGTGAATTGCTGTCCACTATTCACTGCTGTATTGTATATTTTTTTTCTGTCCATTAGTGACCCTACAGGAAACATACTTGTTAGTATGCTATTAACAGAACAATGCAAACATAGCATTCTCTTTCTATAAGAGTAAATGTCTGCCAGTACTATTTGGCATTCCATTGAATGCAGACTCTCCAATTGACGCTTGGAAGGTACAGTTACAGGCTGATTTTTATTGATCATTCTGTACTTTAGAAAACTGGCTAAGGGAGCCTTTGGAATATACTGTATCTAAAATTTTTAACTCTTTATCTAAAGAACTAAGAATATTGTCTTAAATAGGTTTTATTGCTGAAATGGCAGAAAGATTTCTTTATTCATAGTCAAATTTAAAGTAGCAAAAAAAATTAGCCCTTTCTATCTTTGGATAAGGTGAAGTTTTTAGGTGCAATTAATTAAACAAGGTGGTATTCCTTAAATAAAGGATTATGACCTTGGAGCAGCCTGATAAGATTCAAATGACTAATTTTCATAACAATATAAAAAAGATGTAACAATACGCTAAAACTTTAGTTATGCTGAGCCTGGAAAACATATTATTGTAGATTACTGGCTTTCTTTGAAATGTCTACACTTTTAACAAATGTCTTTTATACTCTGTGGTATCACAGTCTAATGTACCACATTAGAACTTATTCATTTTGTAACTAGAAATTAGTACCCTTTAACCAGCATTTCCCCTAACCCCCACTCTCTGACGGCCACCATTCTACTGTTTCTGTGAGTTCAGCTTTTTTAGATTCCACATATAAATGAGATCACGCAGTATTTTTACCTCTCTGTCTGACTTATATCACTTGAAATAACGTCCTCAGTGTCCATCCATTTTGTTGCCAGTGGCAGGATTTCCTTCTTTCTCATATGCTCTATAGTATTCCATTGTATATGTATACCACATCTTTTTTGTCCCTTTATCTGTCAGTGTACACATAGGTTGTTTCCATATCTTGGCTATTATGAATAATACTTAAGTGAAGGTGAAACTACAGATTGCTCTTTGCAATATCCATTCTATTTCTTCTGAGTATATACCCAGAAGTAGGATTGCCAGATCACATGGTAGTTCTATTTTTAGGTTTTTGAAGAACCTCCATACTGGTTTCTACAATGGCTGCACCAATTTGCATTTTTACCGACGGTGCTCAAGTCTTCCCTTTTCTCTACATCCTTGCCTTGTTATCTCTTGTTGTTTTGATAATAGCCATTTTAACAGCTTGAGGTGTCATAGTGTTCTAATTTTAGTAGTGAGAGACAGAAAATAAACAAATATATAAATAATATTATGTCAGTTAATGAAAGTGCTATGAACTGGGATATATGATTTTACAAAAATAAGGGGAGGGAAAGGGATGTGTGGATTTTGCTTTTGATTGAATGATTAGGAAGGGCCCTATGATAGGAATACTTTTCTGTTTTTAGAACAGAAAGAAGGCTTATAGTTGGACTCTAGTGAGCTAAGGGTAGTGTTCTATGCAATGAAATCAGAAGTAGTAGGAGGCAAAAAATCAAGTCGGACTGATTGTGGTAACAAGTTTGGTTTTTATTCCAAATATGTTTGGAGGCTATTTTAAGCAGGGAGGTATGATATGATTTGTCTTTTAACTTTGTAATTTTTTAAAAATAAGCTTTTTGTTTTATAAAATTTTATATCCAAAATGGAAGTAGAGAATTAGTTGTAACTATTTGACTTTTTTGTTTAATCTAGATAAGTATAAACACAAAATAAAATTGGTACTGACTACTAATCTCAGTGCTCATAATGTCTTCCCCATTGGACTGAGTGTTCCTTGAAGATTGATGTTGTATGTTATTCATCTTTGTATCGTCAGCACATTAGTTTGGTAACTGGCACTTTTACAAGTGAGTAACATTGTGCCTTTGGAAGATCATGTAGGGTCTAAGTGGTCAGTACCACCAGTCATGGAGAGAGATAATCAAAGAACTATCTCAGACCAAAGACACATACATAAGAAGTTAAAGATTTTCTGAGATAAGATTTGCTGTCCATAGCACTGAACCCAAAATAGTCCAATCAAACTTCATTCCAGACACTGGAATACTACTCTTGTATAACTATAAAATGTCCTTTGCATCCAGAAGGACTTGTACATTTTATTCTTTTCATTAGAAGAGTAGATTTCACACATTGATCATTCCTGGGGGATGTCTAAAGAATATACTGAAATATATGTGTTAGCATCTGGTTAGTTAATACTATAATAGAATAATGAGCTTTTATTTATGTACATTCAGTGATTATTTTGATCAAAGCATTTGAATCATCAGAGCTTCCAAAAATACTAGAAACATTAAGTCTCTGGTTTTGAAACAATACGGTAGAAAGAAGTTTTCAATCATTGTTTAGTTCCCAAGGATCTGATGTTTGTATTTCTCATACCTTAGTAACTGCTATTACTAAGAACAGTCTTTGTAAGAAAGATTAAAAAAGCATGTGTATACATATAGCAAAGGTACTTAATATACATTTTTAATAACATTAAAACACATAGAATACTTCTTTTATACCTTATTTCTCTCGATGTTCAAAACAACTTCTCAAGATCATAGGAAAATTGCTTACCTATAAAATGAGGATGATTCTACCTATCTGGGAATGCTGTGAACAGTAAAGGAGTATGTAAAGGGCTTAGTATGTAGTGAGTGATCAATAAATGGTAGTCAGTATGATTATTATCATCAGTGTCATATTTATCAAACATGTGAGGCACTTATTGGCTAGCTGCCTTAGCTAGTAAATAACAGAATCAGCCTGTGAATATAGGTTCTTCTCATTCCAAAGTTCACGTTCATCTCTTTCTACTGTTATCATTTTTGTAGAAGCAGATCATATTAAAGTCTGTGAAGAAATTCGCAGTAAAAATAGCATTGAAAGATAGGTTGCATTTGTAACATCCACCATTTTTAATATGAACTGCTTTCCTTATCTCATCAGTTTTTCCAGTTTTATTATTTATTTCTCTAAGTGTGTCTTCTATCTGACCTTCTAGAAGACTAAGATTAACAAGCATGTGTTTACAGATAGTAAAGGTATTTATATACATTTTTATTTAATGACACCCAAAGCAAGTTTATATTGTGTTTTATGGTCTTCAGAATACTTTAACCTTATTCCTCTTGGTGTTCAAAACAATCTCTCATGATCTTAAAAAAATTGCTAAATTCACTGAGCCTCCATTTCATTACCTATAAAATGAGAATGATTCCACCTTTCTTGAAGCTGTGTCTTTAAATATTATCATTTCTAGGTGTCATGTTTTTTTCCTGTTTTTTTTTTATTGGTAATCCATGTCTATTATAACATTATCATCGTCATTTATAGTGATCCTTACATTTTGTTGAATGTCTCTAGCAGTATGTTCAGATTGTAGTATATTTTTAGATATTACAATATAAATGTATACTGAAGTCAATAAATTTGGGGAACAATTTGTTCAATAGGGCTACATAGATTATCTAACAAAATGCCGATCTTCTTGGAGCTTTTTATTTGCCATTGTGCACTAGCAATCTCTAAGTGGGACAAAGGTGTATAGTGAACAAGTTACATATATAATATCCCCTAAGTTAATTTAACCAAGGAATCCTTTTCCCCTGCCCATAGAACATGCTTAGAGATTAATTTTATTGCAATAAACAGATCTAAAGCAAGGATTGTCTGAAAACTCTGGACCCATTATATCAATATTGGTTAGGATGCCTTAAGTTCCATTCCTAGGTCATACCTTAGTCCTACTAAAAGAAAATTAGGGAGAAGTGGCATAAAATGTTTTACAGCTTTTCTTTTCCCATCCCATAAATGATTGGACTAATTGGAGCTCTGTTTTTAACTATCAACTAGTCTTACTTTACATCTTCAAGCCGTGACTTTCAATCCCATGACTCCAATTCTCTGTTGTTTTAAAACATATTGGATCTATTTCTCTTATTTTCTTTTTTTTTTTTTTAATTTACTGTTTGTTTATTTTTTAGACAGACCCAGCTTAAGTGGAGGAGGGTCAATGAGAGAGGGAGGCAAAGAATCCAAAGCAGGCTCCAGGCTCTGCATTGTCAGCACAGAGCCCAACACAGGGCTCAAACCCACAAACCATGAGATCATGACCTGACCCAAAGTTAGATGCTTAATCAAGTGAGCCACCCAGGTGCCCCTGCTTCTCCTATCTTCTGATTCTAGATACTTAGAGATAATAAATTTTTGAACAGCCCCAATCAGATGCTTCATGGGACCTCAGACTTCTCATCTTAAAAGTGAAACTAATTATTCCCTTCCTAAAAAACTACCCCAAAACAAATGATAAAACCCTTTCTCCTTCTGTAATGTTCTCTTTCTAAGTAAGTGATGCCTAACCCCGATCTAGATGCCCAAGTCAGAAACTTAAGAATCAGGCCTAACTCCTCTTCCTCACTCCCAATATTCCTTCAGTAACCAAGCCTGTCAATTATATTTTGTAAGTAGCTCTTGAACCCTTCCAATTCTATCCTTAGTAGCTCTACTCTAATCTAGCTCTCTGTTACTTCTCTCATGAACTGTATGTAATCGCTTCTTGATTTTTCTACCTCCAATCTTGTCATTCCTTAATCCTGGCTCCACACTACAGCCTTACTGATATTTCCAAGTTTTGAGTATGACTCTATGCTTTAATCAGTGACTTTATACTACCCTTAGGATTAAATCCAAGCTGCTGAATTTAAGAGGCCTTTCATAGGATAAGGGCCCTGGTTCCCTGACGAGCATTATTTTTCATTCCACTCTTCCCCTTGCCCTCTAGTGTTCGTCCACTTGAAATTTTTCCTTTCCTTCTTTGTGTATCATGCCACGCCTTTATATATGTTTCTCCTGCCTCTGATTACCTACCTCTTCTCCATCTATCGTTTCTACTTCTAATCTTTCCCTTTAGCTAACTACTCATTCTTTTTGTTTAAATACATCTTCCCCAAAGAGACCTTCCTTAATTTCTAGACCAGGTTAGAATCACATGCTGTATCTTTTTTGTACATCCTCATCACCCTTCATTGTTATTACCTATCTTATTGTAGTGGTTGTTTTTCATTGTGGTTGATGCTTCACAGTAGAAGAGCTATATACTGATTCCCCCAGTTTCCACTGTAGCTGGGACATAGATGTATGATCAAGATTTAACCACCACAGAGTATTTGCCCCACTTGTGGCTTGAGTTAGTGATGCAAACAAATGAAGGCAAGAGCGAATTCTTGCCAGCAGTGGTCATGGTTGAATGCTACTTTTAGAGTCAGGCGGCAAGTAGACCATTCAGGATGAAGGTGCCATCTATTGTTTAGTAACAGTGAGTTAGGTAATGCCAGTTGTTGCAGCTAATGCTTGCTGGTGGTAGCCCTGAGGTCTTCACTGAACTAGTTCTGTGGCATCACTTCCCATGATTTCTTCCATCATCACAGTTTCCAAGACTGTTTCTTTGGCTTCCCAGCAATTCTGTGAGCTGTCTAACATTTTCTTTTTGGTTTAAACAAAGGTTTCTAATGTGTGTGATTAAAATCTTTGAGTGGAATAGTCATGACTGGTCTTCCCTAGCAGATTGTAAATGCTGTGAGGGCTGTCGTCTCATCACTATATCCCCACAGTGCTTACCATCTCAATTTAATCTCAATGGGCTCAGTGTCTGGCACATTAAATAGGTGCTTGGGGTGTGTGTGTGTGTGTGTGTGTGTGTGTGTATTTTTTATTTTTATTTTTTTAGTAAATCTATGCCTCTGATACTTACTTGCTTACCTACCCTAGTAATTTCATTATAGCTCCATTAATCAACTAAAATCACTCCTGGTAAGATGACTGTGAGTACTCTACTTTCCAAGTCCACTGGATACGTTTCAATCTAGCTTGATTAACTTAGTTTAAGACTTGATCACAGTATTCCTTGGTGGTTCTTATTTTAACATTTTCACTACTTTTTCTTCAGATTTCTGAAACTATTCCTTGTTAACTGCCAGCTCTTATATCTTACTGTTACCCCAGAATTCTTTCTTGAGCTCACCTACTTCTGTGCATTAATTACTATATATGATGATGACCTCCAAACCTTATTTTCCACCCAAACCTCTGTCATGAGCTTCAAACCACTAAGCCTCTGTAGGATCTCTCTATCTGGATATCCCACAGACCTTTCACATTCAACATGTCCTACATGTCTGAAATTAAGTAAGTTTTGTTGTCCCTCTCCAACAGACAGTTAATATAGAAAGGGCTATTATCTAAGTCATTTGTTTACTCTTATTCTCAGCAAATGAGCTGAAATATGTATGTGTCAATGCACAGTTAAAATTTGTTCTCAGATATTTTTCTTTCTTTAGTCTGGTACTTTTTATTTTTCTAGTAGTATAATATTAGGACTGTTTATAATTTCCAAAATTCTGTTTAGTACCAGGACTTTAATATTGAATGTAGACACAAATAAATATATACTAATATTGCATGTTGAATAGACCTAAATTATAGAATACATTTGCCATCTATATTTGTCTACCTTGATAAATCATTGTAATTACATTTTAAACAAGTGAAACTTACCATTTTTATGTAATAGAATTTTTCATCTTTTCAAAGTAGAAAGAATATCTTAGTTTTCAGAAAAACATAACATAAAACATACAAAGAAATGACAGTCATTGAAAAAATAGCCAAACTTAGTCATATTTATTTTTTACATAAAAATTTCACTTATAATCTTGCTTAATACACTTTAACATTTTCAACTAAATATTTCGAAAAACATAACAGTGGTTTGCTTTAACCAAGTTTGCATTTTCCTTGAACTTTGAGTAATAATCATGTAAATAGCATGAGAGGGCAGTTTGAGTTAGAAGCCTCTTCAGCAATTTGCTTACCTTATAAAAAAAATCTTCTTCATATGGGGGAATTATTAAGCTGCATAAACAAATAAAAATTGGTTGTTAATGTTGCAAACATTCAAACAGAGAAGTTGAAAAAATTATTGAAATTTTCTAGGTAGGTTTTTATATTTAATCAACCCCAGAAAACAGCTGATGCATAAAAGTGTGTTAGTGTAATTTGTTCATTTTGAAATCCTTAAGCTTAATTAGATTTTTTTCAAACACTTAATTTATGGAAAAATGGTAGGGTTTTTTTTTTGGATTTTAATTTTGTTTGATGTCTTTTGTTCAAAGGTACATAAAAAGAAATTTTTCCCTTTATAATAATTTCTTTCAACTCTTAAAATAAGTTATGTTAAGGATTCCCTTTGTTGATATATTGATATAATGCTATTGCCTTTACTTGGATTATATTAAATCTAATGGATTTATTTCTAACTAGTTATTCTTTTCTGTTAGACATCTACTTGAATGTTTGAAGATTCTGAGAAAGGCAGTTTTTAAATTCATTCCTGTGAATATCATGACAATGAATATGCTTGTGTAGTCATGTATTCTATGGATGGTTGCTTGTACATCACCTAGCCAAGATATCTTTTGTCTTGCTTGTTCCCAAGGTTATCTCTTCCTTTTGTAAAAGAGTTTGGAATTCATGAGGGTAAAATCAGTATTCACAGGAATAGTTTAGAGAAAACAAAGCTAGAAATAAGAAAATAAACTGAGAAGTTTCTGTGATGTTTGTATAATTTATGTGTATGTCAGGTACAAAGCATCCTTATAGGTATTCTGTTTCATACACCTGACCTTGGGACACTTTCAAATGGAGATTATTGAATTTGATTGTACATTATTTCTCAATTCTTATTTTGACATAATTGTCATTCTTAATTGTGGCTATTTTGGAAATGCCAAAGCTGATAAACTTCCTATTACTGTTAATTACCCACCTAAGAGACCTTAGGTTTTGTCTGTTTTTGGATAATGTTAAACTCTAACCATCCACAGGGAGAAGAGAACTTTTTTTGGATGTGTTTAATATTTATTGAACACCCATGATATACATATTAAATAAGAATCCAGATTCTTTGTCCTCAAGTTTCTTTTTTGTTACTTATTGAGACCAAATTGAAGTAAAAGAACCATATCACAAACAAGGTTGATTTTTAGAACATTTTATGACTTTGTTCTAAACAGATAATGCTTAGGTATGAACTGTTAACTCTCAAAGTATGTTATTACTAATGGTAGAATTTTTTTTAAATTGTCTGAATGACTGAACCAGTATATACTTATCTGATATTTAAAAATTTTAATTACTTTAAAATTTTCCTAAACACAACACCCAATGTCTGTGTTTCTATATCTAACCAGACAGTCATGAAAACAAGATGATTGTTTAAATTTTTTTTTTTGTCTTCTTGAGTACTCAGAAATCTTTCCACATTTAATTCACAACAAATTCTACAAGTCAGAGTAGCAATCAGTGCTGTAAATTCCCAAGNCAGGGGCGCGGACGCCCGGTGTCCGCGCGGCTCTTTCAGGGGCCCCAGCCGCCCGGGAGCTACAATGGTGGCAGGCGTGCCACCACTCTGAAGTCCAGCTGCCAGGAGCCAGTACAAAGAAGCAGTTTGTGTGTTCAGCCCCGCCCCCTGGACCAGTTGGCGTGAGGGGACCTGGTGTGCAGGTATTTGGCAAGTACGGTCTTTCTATGCACCGAGCGGAGGTTTTTCCCCCCCAAGCGGAGGTTTTTCTGTTTCAGACTCTCTCCTTTTCCCCTCTCACTCCCCGTAGAGGGTAGACGGGGATCGCCTCCCGCCCTGGAGTCTCCGATCCGGCCCGATTTTATCTTCCCCGGTTTGCACTCACGTTAGAAGGCTCTCTCAGTGGATTCTGCGTCCTTTTGCTCCCAATCTCTCAGGTTTTGTAAGGTTTCCAATGGCTTCAGATCTTTTCTGTGTGATGTATGGGTGCGAGTGCAAGTACGGAGCTCCTTACTTCTCCGCCATCTTGCCCCCTCTCCTCCCAAGCTTTATTTAAAGGATGATTTAAAATCTGAAGGGAAGTGGTTAAACAATTACAATAATTATGGATTATATTTCAATAATTAAATATACTACTAACATTGTTTTTTAAATGATTCCTATAGAAGTAAAAACAATTTACCTTTGGGATTCAGTAAAGATAACTTTTTATATAAAGAGAGAAAAAGACAAAAGGCAGCAAGGGTAGAAAAGTGAGATGCTATGCAAGTTGGAGAAGCAAAAGGCTGAAATTACATAACTATATTTTGGGAGAAATAGAACTAATTTCAACAAAATCTTGTTGGATGTTTGTTGTGGTTGCATGCATACTGAAATTATATAATGACATTTCTGGTAGGTGGCAGCCAAGTAGCATGAAAACTAGTAGCTATGTGATGGGAAAACTATGGATTAACTGTCAGGAGGGAATTTGAAGCTTTGTTCTTTTTTGATTCATTTTGCATTCTGTCACACTGGTACATTCTGTCTTGATGTGATATATTTCTTATTGTAGAGATAAATCCTTGAGCAATTACTATGGTTTCCTCTGCTATCATGGTAGGAGTCTCTGGGACAATTCTTACCCCAAAGCCAGAGAATCCCAGACCAAATGCTACTTTGTTTTTTAATCAACAAAATGTCACTTAAGATGGCTGAAGCTTACAGTTTTACATATGAACAGTGACTTATTTGTCTAGGTTATAAGAAGGCAGTTTGAGTTTAGGAGTTAGTGCTTTGTTGGAAAGGTAAAGAGTGACATGGGCTCTTAGCTGTATGTTTTTTTAAAGCGTTGGTAAGTTGCTTGTGCCTGGGTAGCCTGTACCTCTTACTACACTTCTGATGTACCTGGGATCTAATGTACCTGGGATGTCTAGTCCCTGAGTGCCTGGCCTCTCTTGTTAAGAATCAGTATCGTCCCAAAGAAAGTACATAATTTTTTCCTCTCTATCTCCCTTTTGTTTTTAGAAACTCAGCATTTGCCTCAGATCATCAGTATCTTCTTTTCTCTGTTTGTAGCTTTTCCTTTTTTACTTTTCAGTAAAAAGGTGGGGTTGGCATGAGATAGCCTACAATAAATAGTAGGTTCTAGAAGAATTGATTATGTCCTACTAAAATTATTGTGGGATAGCACAAATTCATATTAATGTTATGTTGACAGTGTGTTTTGGGGCAAGATAAAAACCTCATACCCAGAGAATTAAGCGTAAAAGTCCTTTCTGTATACACATAATGTCAGTGAAAAATCTTTGTAGAAACTGCAAATAAAAATGTGCTCTAATAGATTATTGATTTGGGTTTTCTTTGGGTGTATTGGTAATTTGTTATGAATTGACTTTTGCTAAATCAAGTAACTGTAGAATATCTTGGATTAAAATAGATGTGTGATTTTTTGTGAAGTTTCAGAAACAGCTGTAGTATTTACAGATTTTTCAGGGGTGTACTAGAGCCCGCTTGCACTGGCTCATGAGAGCAGATTGTTAACATTTCTGGAATTTTGTGTGCTGGCTGTTCAACACAGACATTATTCAAAATTAAATCATATAAACTTATAATTAAGCTATATTAAAGCTCAAATACTCAAAATTCATTACTTCCTAATTAATTACTTACATTTTACTATTTTCTGTGCTCTTGATGCTGTTTATGCCTGTTGTATCTGTGTGGTAGAAACACTATACAATGGTGGGCTACTGTGTATCTCTTCCTAAGTCCCTGTTTCATGTTAGTAGCTTGAACTTGGTCCTGGTGGAGTATTTCTACCACAGAAATTGGCAAATGCTACAAATCAGGGCTTGATATTTTATTGATTGCGCTTAAAGTGATGGAGAAAACGATAATGCACATTGTGTCCGTAGTCATTATGTTCTTAATAGCACAAAAATTGCAGAAATATTCTTTCAGTATTCCAAAACTATAATCCAGTCAACATTCGTGGAATTATACTCAGTGAGTCAGTTGATAAACATTTATCAGCACACCATTGGTATAAGTTAATTAAACTTTGTTAATTTTTTTGTTAACAAATTAGGATTTAGCATAAGTACTTTTTTAAATGTTTTATTTATTTCTGAGATATATATATATAGAGAGAGAGACAACGTGAGCAGGGGAGGGTCAGAGAGAGAGTGAGATACAGAATCTGAAACAGGCTCCAGGCTCTGAGCTGGCTGTCAGCACAGAGCCCGATGCGGGGCTCGAACCCATGAACCTTGAGATCATGACCTGAGCCGAAGTTGGACATTTAACCTACTGAGCCACCCAGTCACTCCTTAACATAAGCGCTTTAAATCTAAGCTACATAAATGGCTATAAAATATATTTTTATTCATCCAATATCTTCCCAGAACATGAGGTATAGTTATGCACTTATAATAAAACCCTAGCTTGTAGTTTTCTTACATTTTACTTCCAATAAAAGCTGGCTTATAGTTTTTTTAAATGTTAATATCCTCTACAGCCGTTGTTCTTCTTTGTAGAAGTTCTCTCAATGATCAAATTAACAGACACTTTAAAAACAATGACAAAAAAAAGTGAGTTGTATCTTAGAGATGGTGATTCCATAGATTTATGGAAGGCCTAAGAACCTGCATTTTATGAATCTACCCTGGTGGTACCAATCATTAGCCAGGCCTAAGAATTACTATATTTCCAATGCCTTTTTGAATACTTGAGGATCTTTTACTTGAAAGAAGTAAAATAAAAAAGAAAGAAGCTGTTTATATTTTGATTTTAATGACACTGTTGCATATCTCATGTTGTGCTGTTAGAATGTCCTGAGTAATATACTTTGAAGCTCTTTTTAGTTCATCACTGTTTTTTATTGTTATTTTTGTTTTGTTTTTGTTTTTAAATTTACTTCGAGAGAGAGAGAAAGAGGGAGAGAGAGAGCAGGCACACACACACATGTGTGCATGGGGAAGTGGCAGAGAGAGCACAGTAGAGAGAACCCCAAACCATGAGATCATGACTTGAGCCTAAATCAAGAGTCAGACACTTAACCAACTGAGCCACCTGGGAGCCCCAACCAGGGTTTTTTTTTAAAGAGTGTTTTTATTTTTAAGTAATCTATGCACCCCATGTATGACTTGAACCCACAACCCCCAGATCAAGAGTCACGTGCTCCACCAACTGAGCCAGCCAGGCTCCCCTAGTTCTTTATTAAGTTTTACCCAAATGAAGTATTAGTACAAATGAAAATAATCTGAAGGTTTATTTTCTTGTCTTGACTCTCATTTTAGGGTTCTGTTACCTTGCATGTGTAATTCTTTCTCTTTAAAAGTCTCCATTTTCTCATTCATAAAATGAGATTATACTATATAATCTTTAAGGTGGCAGAGATGATTGACTAAAACATTACCTTTTATTCTTAGGGATTTATTTATCACTGCTGCTTCTGAGTCCACTGAATTATCTTATCCCACACAGAAAATTGCAATGATTGTAATTTGTCTCTTTTACTTGTTTCTTTCTCTGTGGAATGGGGATAATGATAGTACCTATCCTCATAGTGTTATTTTGGAGTTTCAGTGGGTAAATTTGTTAGTATTTAAGAGAATTTGTTGTACAAAGACAAGTTATATAAATATTAGCTGCTATTCTCTTTTCCCTTTTTTTCCCTACCTCTACTTTCCTTGGGGGGTAAATGGTGAAGATCTACCCAGTTCCTACTAAACTACCACCCTTTTTCTTCTTAACAAGTAGAGTAGTAAGAAATATCCGTTAAAGGTGCAGTACAGTTCCGTAAGGTTTTTTTTTTTTTAATGTTTTTTATTTATTTTTGAGATAGAGATAGAGGCAGCCTGAGCAGGAGAGGAACAGAGAGGGAGGGAGTCACAGAATCTGAAACAGGCTCCAGGTTCTGAGCTTTTCCTCAGCACAGAGCCCGATGCGGGGCTTGAACCCACAAACCGTGAGATCATGACCTGAGCCGAAGTCGGACGCTTAACTGACTGAGCCACCCATGTGCCCCCCGTGAGTTTTTAACAAATTATGAAGAACTTTAAAGTCTCTTGGAAAGATTTCTATTTCTAGCAACAAGGCAGATGAAAACCTCAAAAATTCTTCTGCTACAAAATATTCAGTAGAATTGAATAAAACATAACTTAAAAAAAAGTCCACCTTAGATTTCAAGAGAGTAAGGAAAATATCTGAGAGGATACAGACACCCACGTATTTCTTTTTAATAAATGATTTTTACATATATTAAGTGAGATTGGCCTTTTTTTTTTTTTTTTTCCTTTCCTGACCTGGCCTCCTCTGAGTTTGGTATCAGATTATGCTAGCCTCTTATAAAGAACTGAGGCATTTTCCTTCTTTCTCTGTTCTCTTAAATAGATTGTAACACAGGTTATCTGTTCCTGTGTGTCCTGGAAAATGTACTGTTAGATTTTCGGGGCTCAGTGGCATTTTTGTGTTTTAAAAAATTTTTTTTAAGTTTATTTTCAGAGAGACAGAGACAGTTTGTGTGGGGGAGGGGCAGAGAGGGACAAAGAGAAAGAATCCCAAACAGGCCACTGACTTCCAGCACAGAGCCCCATGTGGGGCCTGAACCCACGAACCGTGAGATCATGCCCTGAGCCGAAATTAAATGTTGGACACTTAACCGACTGAGCCACCCAGACACCCCTTTATTGGCTTTTTTTTTTAATGTTTTATTTTTTTCTGAGAGAGAGAGAGAGAGAGCAGGGAATGGTCAGAGAGAGAGGGAAATACGGATTCCAAAACAGCTTCAGGCTCTGAGCTAGCTGTCAGCACAGAACCCGACGTGGGGCTCAAACCCACGAACTGTGAGATCATGACCTGAGCTGAAGTCGGTCGCTTAACCGACTGAGCCACCCAGGCACCCCTCATTGGCATTTTTTAAAGGAAGATTTTTGACTATGAATTTAACAGTTGCAGCTCCTATTTAGTTTCTTTTTGCAGCTTCTATTTCTGCTTCTTTGATCGATTTTTATAATTCATGCATGTGGAAAATTGGTTTAAGTTTTCAAATTTATTGACACAATTGTTCATAATATTTTCTGATACTCTTAAATATGTTTGTAGATTTTTTTTAAGTTTATTTATTTATGGGAGGGGGGTAGGTAGGAGAGGGGCAAAGAAAGAGATAGAGAATCCCAAGCAGGCCCCATGCTGTCAGTGTGGAGCCTGATGCCGGGCTCGATCCCATAAACTGTGAGATGATTACCTGAGCTGAAATTAAGAGTTGGATGTTGGGGTGCCTGGGTGGCTCAGTCGGTTAAGCGTCCGACTTCGGCTCAGGTCATGATCTCGCGGTTCGTGGGTTTGAGCCCCCTGTCAGGCTCTGTGCTGACAGATAGCTCAGAGCCTAGAGCCTGTTTCAGATTCTGTGTCTCACTCTCTCTCTGACCCTCCCCTGCACACGCTGTCTCTCTCTCTCCCAGAAATAAATAAAACATTAAAAAAAAAAAAGAGTTGGATGTTTAACCAGTTGAGCCAACGACGTGCCCCTATTTGTAGATATTTAATTTTGTTTATATATACTAGTCTTTTATTTATTTTTAAATGTCTGTTTATTTAGGGAGAAAGAGAGCATGAGCAAGAGAGAGGCAGAGAGAGAGAGAGGGAGAAAGAATCCCAAGCAGGCTCTGTCCTGTCAGTGCAGAACCCCATACAGGGGTCTGAGTCACAAACCATGAGATCATATCCTGAGACAAAATCAAGAATCAGTACTTAACTGAATGAGCCACCTAGGCACCATTATACTAACCTTTTAAAACTTAACCAATTAATGACAAATCTGTCTATAATTCTTTTAAAACACCCAGCTTTTAATTTTATAGTTTCTTCTTATTTACTTACATTTCATTAAACATTTATTCTCCTCTTGTTATTTCATGTATTTTACTTTGTTTTCCTTCCTTGGTGGTGTTATTTTTATAATTTCTTAATTAAACTTTAGATAATTTCTATTGTGAATTCTTCTTTCATCCATGAGTTATTTTGAGTTTTTTTTTTTAATTCCTAAATTTATTAGGAAACTTGGTTTGGTGTTCTTTTTATTCCTGATTTCTCATTTCTAACTTTATGGCAAGTGTTAGTTTCCTATTCCTGTTTTAATAAATTACCAGAAATTTAGTGGCTTACAACAACACAAATTTATTATCTTATAGTTCTCAATGCCAGAAATCCACAATTACTTTCTCTGGGCTAAAATCAAGATATTAGCAATGTTATGGTCCTTTTGGAGGCTCTAAGGGAGAATCTGTTGTCTTCTTTTTTGTAGCTTCTAGTGGTTTTTGACTCCTTTTTCCATCTCCAAGTCTCTTTGATTCTTAAACCTTTGCGTCTACACAAAGATGGCCAACAGACATATGAAAAAATGCTCAATATCACTCACCATCAGGGTAATACATATCAAAACTACAATGAAATATCACCTCTTACCTATCAGAACTGCTAAAATTAACAACACAGGAAACAACAGGTGTTAGCCATGATGTGGACAATGAGAACCTTCTTACACTGTTGGTGGGAATGCAAACTGCAAAACCGTATAGAGGTTCCTGAAAAAGTTAAAGATAGAACTACCCTATGATCAGGTAATCACACTACCAAGTATTTACCCAAAGGATACAAAAATAGTATTTAAGAGATAATATGCACCCTGATGTTTACAGCAGCATTATCTACAATAGCCAAATTATGGAAAGAGCCAAAATGTCCACTGACTGATGAATAGATAAAGAAGATGTGGCATATATATGCAATGGAATATTACTCAAGCATAAAAAGAATGAAATCTTGCCATTTGTAGAGACATGGATGGAGCTAGAGAGTATTATGTTAAGTAAAGTAAGTCAGAGAAAGACAAATATATGATTTCACTCATGTGGACTGTAAGAAACAAAACAAACAATCATAGGGGAAAGAGAGAGGAAAACCAAGAAGTAGATATTTAGCTTTAGAGAAGAAACTAACGGTTACCAAAGGGCGGGAGGGTTGGGCCAAATAGGCGGTAGGGATTAAGGAGTGCATTTGTTGTGATGAGCACCAGGTGCTGTGGATGATCACTAAACTGTATGCCTGAAACTAATACTACGTTGTATATTAAGTCACTAGAATTTATATAAAAACTTTGAAAAAAAAAAAAACAACCCAGGAACCTCTGCTTCTGTCATTCTGTCTTCTTCTGTGACCCTTGTGCCTCCCAATGTGATTACACTGATCTAGCACAGCCTTCTGGAGGCCCTTAATTTAGTCCCATCTGCAAAGTTCTTTTGCCATGTAAGGCAACACAAATTCCAGAGATTAGTACCTGGACATCTTTGGAGGGCCATTGTTCTGCCTATCACAGGCACTATGGTTCGAGTGTGTTCATATGGCATACACTCTTTGGTTTTTGTTAAGATTGTCTTTGTAGTCTTGCATGTGGTTTATTTTTATTAAGATTCCACATGTGCTTGAAAAGAATCTGGTTGTATGTAGTTTTCTGTAAGATCATATTTACAGGATCAAACTTGCTAAATACACTGCTTATAACTTCTAAATGTTCACTGATTTTTTTTTTCTTTAGTAGATTTGGAGAGAGGTATGCTAAGATACCCCAATTTTAGTCAATATTAGTATGTTTTTACTTGTAATTCTATTTTCTGTCTGTATTAATACTGCTATGCCAACTTTGTTTTGATTAATGTTTGACTGGTATCTTTATCTCTTTATTTACTTTCTGTGTTGTAATGCTTTAAGTAAATCTCTTATATATAGCTTGTAAGCAGATTTTTTAAAAAATTCTGAGAGTATTCAGTCTTAGATGAGTATAATCTTTTTGCTTTTTATTATTTATTATTTTATGACGTATTTGAACTTATTTCTGTAATTACATTCATGTTTTCTCTTAATCATACCTTTACCTTCTTCTATTTCTATCAGTTCTGATTGATAAATTTTATATAATATCCCTTCCCCAACCTTTCCCCCTTTACTCTTTTGGATGTTATACATTCCATTTCTCTTCCTTATTATTACTATGCTTGTTTGACTAGCAAACTCTAAAGCTAGTATCTCTATTGAGCTTTTTGGAAAAAAAAAAAAAAAAGAACTTGAAATTTTAACTTTAAATACCATCCTCTTTTTGCACCTTCTTTCTATTCTTTATGACTTTAGTTTCCTGTTACTTTTAAGTGCCTTGTGTATTAGAGTTCTTTAGAGAAAGAGAACCAACAGGAGAGAGAGATCTATTTTAAGAAATTGGTTTGCACAATTGTGGAGGCTTGGTAAATTAAAAATCTGTTGAGTAAGGCAGTCGGCCAGAGATCCAGGAAAGATTTGTAGTTTGAGACCAAAAAGTTCCCTGACAGAATTCCTTCTTGTTTTTTAAAGTTGGTCATTATTCTGTTAGGGCCTTCCACTGATTGGATGAGGCCCACTCATATTATGGAAAGTATGCTTTGCTCAGAGTCCACTAATTTAAATGTTCATCTCATCCAAAAAATACCATCATAGAAACATTCAGAATAATATTTCACCAAATACCTGGGAAACATAGCCTAGCCAAGTTGACACATAAAATTAACCATCACACCATCCACATTATTTACTTTGCTGTTACTATTAAGATTCTGTACTGATTTAGCTTTACCAGTATGTTTACCTGTATCTTTTCACATCATTTATTTTTTCATTTACTCTCCTTTATATGTCTCATTTTCTTTCTTTAACAGATCTTTCCTGGGAGTCTCTGGAAGATAAATTCTGAAATTTTCATTTGTCTGAAAATGTCTTTATTTTGCACTAAACGTAAATGATGGTTTAAGTGGGTATAGAATTCTTGATTAACATACCTATTTTTCACCTCTTTAAACATATTATTATGTTGTTTCTAGCATTTACTGTTTATTATGAGACATTTACTGTCTATCTAATTTTCTTTTATTTAAAAGCCATTTGCCCTTTAATTTTTATTTTTATTTATTTATTTATCTTTGCTAATTGTTTTTAAAGATCCTTTCTTTGTCTTTGATTTCTGTGTTTTCATTACAATTTATATGAGTATAGATTTCTTTGTATTTATCCTGATTTTTGCCTTCCTGAATCTGGGAAAGGGTTCCATTGGCTCATCAGTTTTGGAAAACTATCTGCCATTATATTTTCAAATATTGTTCCTTTCTCCCTTCTTCCTATCTTTTCCTTCTGGAATATTCATTGGAGATATAGGTTGTCTTCTCTATATCTCTTGAGGTTTTCTTTTTTTCTTCAATGACTGTTTATTTATTGAGTTTCTCTTAGGTTCTTTTAAAACTAATTTAGTTCTTTTGCTGCATAGCCAGCTTTTTCATTGTGGCTTTCATTTTTAAATCTATAATCATCCTATACATTCTTATGGTTTTAGTCATTTTCAGATTATTGTATTTGTAGTTTGTGGAGGCTAATTTATTTTTTGTATCAGCTAAAACTCCCCTCGTGGTGGCTTCTTGAAGTTTTAGTTTTTTACTATGAGCTTATCTTTGATAGGGATTATTTCTTCTGTGGAAGTCCATTGTAGTATGTGAGTATTTCTGTAGGGCTATTTATATTTTTATCTTCTGGATTCTTAAAGATGTCAGAGGT
Organism: Crocuta crocuta; assembly: GCF_008692635.1. Taxonomy (NCBI): domain Eukaryota; kingdom Metazoa; phylum Chordata; class Mammalia; order Carnivora; family Hyaenidae; genus Crocuta; species Crocuta crocuta. The sequence goes on along the minus strand of NW_027551575.1, from coordinate 1,055,676 downwards.
CTAAGCAGATTTTATCTTGCTTTTTAATTTATAATGTTCACATCATACATATTATATAAATTTGAAAATTTCACATACGTGTCATACTCCTGTAGAGTTTTTTTTTTATTTTTTTACTAGTGACATTTTTCATATCTCATTCAAGTCCTTAAAGTAATGACTACCCTCTTTGCTCCTTCTCAAAGTTTATGGGGCACAGTTTTTCTAGTTTTTCTTTTTTCTCAATGTTTGTTTATTTTAGAGAGAGAGAGACAGAGTATGAGCAGAGGAGGGGCAGAGAGAGAGGGAGACACAGAATCTGAAGCAGGCTCCGGTCTTCAAGCTGTCAGTACAAAGCCCGACAGGAACAGGGCCTGAGCACAAGGAACCTTGAGATCATGACCTGAGCTAAAGTTGGATGCTTAACCAATTAAGCCACTCAGGTGCCCCCTAGTTACTTTTTCACTAGTCGCTAAATTTTTTGTTACTGTGAGCTTTATCCAGGTGCTCACCAGCTAAAGGCGTTTTTTTCTCCAGCTCTTTAAAGCTATACTTCGAAACCCTCAGCCTTTAGAGCCTAGAAATGAGTCTGAAACCCTATGGATTGCCACTGTCTCAGCTCAAGCTTAGGACTCTGGCCTTCTGTGTCTATTTGTTTCCAGCACTTGAGGAATTTTCCTTTTTAAAAAATTAGCAATATATTATTTTTAAAAGTGTTTTATTTATCATTTCTATATGTTTATAGCAGAGACAAAACTCCTGAACATCAACTTAGAGGTACATGTTATAAGAATTGTTTGTATTTTGTTAATACTGATGAAATTTGAGTCTTTACATTTTAAGAATGTTGATTTATTTTCTATATTATTACTTTTTAGCAGTCTCTTTTGAGATTATTTTAACTTCTTCCAACAGTAGGTTTTTTAAAATACTTTTTCTTTGACATGTCTGTACATAATGAGAATTCAGTAAATGTTTTCCAAGTGAAAATAATTTGTGCAATTTGTGCCAGTGGTGTAGGTGATATTGATTATATTATTTACTTTAGGACTTGTGCGTATTAGAGTTAGACCTAAAGACCCTACCAGACTGTAAAATGATGATGGTGATTGTAATAATGATAATTAATAACAATAATAATAATAAAAGGCACCTAATTCTCCTAACTCTGCTATATAAAGTATCATTATCACCTGTTTTACTGATGAGGTAATTGAGACATAGAAAAAAGTAGTGTGCCCAAAATCACATGGCTAGCAAGTGCAGAGCCGGATTTGAACCGAGTCTGTCTCCCAGGAGCCGGTATTCTTAATGACTGATTATACTTTAACTTTTATATCCCATTGGAAGTTACCATTCATTATTGCTACATCCATCCTTAACATCTTCCGTAAGCCTCCTACTGCCTTTTGCATATTGTTTAAATAAAATGTTTTAACATGGCATTCAAAACTCCTCCTGACTTACTCCAGCCTACCTATTCTACCAAATCACATATCAGCCCTCTTCTCCATCGCCAATTACTAACAATTTTCCAAAGGTACTATGCTATTTCATGCTTTCATGTTTTTTTTGTTTAATACTGCCTTCTAGCTGGAATGTGTCTTTATTCCACTTCTCTCCTGGCTGATTTCTCTATGTCTTTAGAAACTATGACTCTACCAGAAAACTTCCATACTGCTCATGAGATAGTAGTCTCTTTCAGTGCTTTCCTAAATTTGTCCTCTCTTCATGTATCCATTTATAGCACTTATTTCACTAAGTTTTAAAGAACGATTTTCTTCACTCTCAATTATACTACCTTCCTGAGGTACAGGACTGTTGTTCTGTACGTTTCTATATCTCCATGGCCTGGTAAAAACTACCTGGCACATAGGAAATACTCAATAAATATTTGTTGAATGAATGAATGAATGTCATTGCAAGACTTGTTTTACAGACCATCTGTAAGGTTGCTTAGTTCATTGTCTTGGTGAATTTTTAAATAGGGTTGTGAATTATTTTGTTAGTAACTTTAGTGAAAAGATGTTTGTAAGAACAAGAATGCAAGTCACTTAGTGAGTTTCTTAAGGTATCCTTTTTAACACAGTAGTTTTGCTTAATTAATTAATTAATTGTTAATTAACATAGGCTTCATAATTGTGCTTTATTTAAAAGCCGTTCTATTTAGATATTCAGTTAAGGATGATTCTTTGGTGAAAAATTAACTCAGTTTTTGTATGCATTAAGAATGTCTAGTCTAAGGGCACCGGGGTGGCTCAGTCTGTTGAGCTTCTGATTCTTGATTTCGCCTCAGGTCATGATCTCATGCTTCCTGGGTTTGAGCCTCGCATCAGGGTCTGCTCTGACAGTGCAGAGCCTACTTGAGATTCTCTCTCTTTCCCTTTCTCTGCCCTTCCCCCACTCATGATGTGTCTGTCTCTCATAAACTTAAAAAAATGTCTAATCTAGCTCCTGTAATTCTTTGTTTAATATTTTTACTCTTGGCAGTATTTAATGAAAATCCATGTTATTAAACTTGAAATTGCTAATTATTTTGTGACTGCATTTCATTTATGTGCTATCTTGACATCGTATATAGAAATATTAATTTTATCAAAGCTCTTAGCATTATTCACCACCAAATACAGAATGAATAAATGAATAATAAATAAATAAATCAGATAACCATATAGAACAAATAAGTCTCTTAGGAAAAATCTCTTTTTTTAAAACATATCAAATACATTAATGGTTTTTCTATCGTAATTTTCATATAATTATGTAGAAAATGGAATTGTTTAATGTGAGAGGAAATATTTTGTTTCATGGGTTTTTAAAAAATTTAACTCTTAAATGGCATGAAGGGGATAAGAAGAGAAAATTACTTGTTTCAGCCTGATAGGCAGTGTATCTAGGCTAGCATTATTTTGCTGCAGCTGAAATTCAAACATGAGGAAATTGCAGAAATTTACAATTCAATGTGTGTTTCATCAGGGAGAAATCCACAGATTGTTTTGACACTCAGTTAGAAATTCAGCATGAAGATGGACGTCTCATGAAATTTGCAGCTGCTGATTGAATTTATATTTCCATAAAGGCCATCAACAGTAGCAGCCTGCAGGGGAAGAGGGGGGAAAATGACAAAAATCGTGAGGCTAGCATTTTTCCTCAGCGTTATAGTGGCAAATTACTGGTAATAAGGGTTTACACTGACCAGGATTAAAGAAAAATACAGACAGCCAGAAGGGAAGGACTTCTCAGTTTAATTGATTTTAACTAAATATGTCTACATTTGATATCTAAATATGTGTTTAGTCATATGTGGAAAATGTAAAATGTACCTAAAAGTCAGTTTATTCGTCCTTACTATTTAAACATGAAAAATAAAGTAGTTCTTGAGGTTATAGAAGGTTTTATTGTGTCAGTTATTTTCATAAGAGCCTCTCAAGATAGAAGATGAGTATTATAGGAACACAATTCTATAAGATTGAAAAATCATTTCATGTTCTTACAAGTAGGCCACAATTCACTTTTTCGGAATACCAACTCATTATTTTCAGTATTAAAAAAATTTCTTGAATGGACAGCCACGTAACTAACCTTCACAGATAACAAGCTGCCTTTTCAAGGAAATTATTTTATTCTTATTTTAAAGTGTTATTTTTTAGCACAATCAACAAAAAGTTATTTCTTTTGTTTAATGCGTATCTTGTAGAGATTTCATATTGTACATGATTTTAAAATATTCATGGATTGTGAGTGAACTAAAGGATTAAGAATATATTCATTGTTCTTCCAGAATTCTTTGTCTCTGTGGATGGTGTGTGCTTTAACCTTAACAGGATGCCCTTAGCTGGCTTTATTTGAAAATTAGTATTTGCACAACTGTATGTAAAAGTAGTGTCCTTAGTGAGAAAAATATTATATTTTGTTTAAGATTATATGGTTTAAATGTTAAAAGTGAGATTATTACCCAGAAAATAAATGCATAATTGTTAGCCTCTTTTTTTAAAACGCATTAGATTTTTTTGAGTATAAGAACATAGAAACTGATTCCAGTTCGTTTGGTTATATGTTAATTATATTTGAGAACACCTAATATATCTACCTTGTAAACTATTCTAGTTGGAGAAGAGCTGTATGCATGTATGGTTTCTGCACTTCGAATGTACACAAGGACATTTTTAGAGTTTCAGAATTTAGATGTTAAATAAACATCTTCAGGTTAGAAAACAAGAATGTTCTTATCCTGCTATGAGTCTATGATGCTTGCCTTTTTCAACATCTCTTGCAATTGTTTTACTCTTTGTTACAAGAACTTGCCATTTAAATATATTTTCATTTCTTGTGCATTCGTTTACAAACCATAGCAAAATTATTTTATGAGAGAAGTATCAGTGCATCTGGCATATGAAGGTTATAGGTATTTAGAAAAGCTGTTTATTCGTTTGTGCTTTTCCTTCACTGCATCATTCCGGCACGCACAATTTTGACTTCCCTGTTTTTCTTTCTTCCTTTCCCTCCCTGTCTTCCCCATTTGAGGACTTACTTTTCCCAACGTTCGAAAATATAGGAGCTTAACAAATTACTTCTTTTAAAAGTTACTTTTTCTTTGTTTTAAGTTGCTCTCAGTTCCATCACCCAGTCCAGTTTTATTTGCTTTTTTGGCTTCCTTTCCATGCCTATGTGTATTTTCAGTTTTTATACATGAAATGTAATTTATTCTTTCATTATTTATTCAACAAATATTCATTGGCTAGCATCTATGTATCAGAGACTATTTTAGGTGCTGGGGGCACATAGTAAAAAACACAAAGCTCCCTAACCACCTGCATGGAGTTTGTATTTTAGTGAGAGATATAGACAGTAAGTAGATGGCTATGTAATATAATGTCATGTAGAAACATGAAAAAATATAAAGCCAGGTAAGGGACTAGAATGTGACAGAATAAGGATATAACAACAAATTTGTAAATTACAAAAGGATCTCTCTGAGGATGTGCCATCTGCAAAATCAGCTGCATAAAGTGAGGGTGCAAGCAGTATTACAGAGTTCTACTTAATTCTTCTTTATATAACATGACCCAAATTGCATGGGGGTATTGTTTATTTATTTATTTTGTTTTACAAAAATGGAATTATTATATTTACCTTTCGTTGGCACTTGTGTTTCTTACTTAACAGTAAGTCAAGGCTGTGACTTAGAAAATAGAGACCTAGCCCTAAAGCAGCTTTTTAAATAGCTGCATATATTTTCATGGTATGGATATACCACAGTTTGTTAATAACAGTGTAATTAGTTGCAGTTGTACAATATAGTGATTCAGCACATCCGTATAATACCTGGTACTCCTCACGACAAGTGCACTCCTTAATCCTTATCACCTGTATCACCCATCCCTTACCCACCTCCCCTCTGGTAAACATCATTTTCTTCTCTATGGTTAAGGGTCTGTTTCTTGGTTTGCCTCTCTCTTCCTTAGTTTTTTTTTTTTTTTCCCTTTGCTCATTTGTTTTGTTTCTTAAACTCTACATATGACTGAAATCATATGAGATTTGTCTTTCTCTCACTGACTTATTTGGCTTAATGTAATACTCTCTACCTCCATCCATATCTTGGCAAGATTTCATTCTTTATGACTGAGTAATATTCCATTGCATATGTAAGCCACATCTTTTTTACCCCTTGGATCAAGGATTCGGGTTAGGGCCACGGTTAGTTTATATACCTGGTATTCTGCAATATAATGACCTCTGCAAAGGGTTAGTTTTAGGGTTAGGATTAGGGTTAATGGTTAGGGCTTAGGGCTTAGGAGTAAGGTTAGGGTTAAAGTTAGATTTAGGGTAGGTACCTGACATCCTGCAGTTTAGAGACTTCTCCGGAGAATAAAACCCAGACTTGTGCTGGGGTGAGAATAGATAATGCAGCCATATACCAAGCTGAGGCAAAGAGGGGATCTGAGGCTATAAATACTTTCTAAATAACTATTATGTTGACTTTTCTGTTTTTATCTCTGTCTTCACTGCTTTTAACCCATCTGTCATCTGTCTCCCTGATGTTCATTTTGTGTGTACTCTAGGCATACAATTTAGAACAACAGAACAATGTTTAACTCTTATGGAACTATACAAACCAGTTTTTAACAATCTTACCATGTTGTGTTTTAATACATGTTTAAGTATATATCTTCACCTACTCTAATCCCCAAAGCTTCAGTAGCACAAGCCACTCTTTCCTAGGAGAGAAGTCTAGGTTAGTACTTGCTTTCAAAACCAAATGTACAAGATATTTTGATTACCAGGCATGTTGGATTATCCATGCCATTAATTTATCTTTGCCAGGGCAAATAAGAGTTCACTACATTTAAAAGGTGTTACTCGAAATATCAAACAAAATTTTTTATAATATTTGACTTTAGGGTTTAAGCATGTATTTTCCTTATATTGCACATTGCTATGATCAGGACACAGTTATTATATTTGTCAGATTGTTGCTGGCTCCTATATGCATTCTTCTGGATCTGAAGTCACGTACATATTTTAGACCTGTCCTCTGAAATTTTTTGAAGTTAATATTGTTGACATTTTACTGGGCAGATGTTTTCACCCCAGCATGTGATGTTCACTACTTCCCTGACAGAGGTCAGGGAAAGCGAAAGCTTTTTGTTATTTGCCAAGACGTTTGTTACAACCGTATAAAAGTGTATTCCTATTTTCAGATTTAAAGTGTAAACAAATTCCATCCCTGTCTCAACCAGTCTCTTCATTTTAGAATCTTAATGTTGAAATGTCCCTTTACTATCAGCTAGCCCAGTCTTCTTTTCATAGCTGCCCACCCAGAAGGTAATGTTTATAGTATATCTCAGTTTGTGCCATTATGTATAGGAGCCTGTGTCACCGTGAATGTAGTATGCATTAGCAGCTGAGCCCGAGAGAATAGGGAAAGTGTAATCCTGATTCAGCCCTGCTTGACAGAGATCATGCCTTTAAATGGTGGATCTCAACAATTTCTCACAAGTGCAAAGAGCCAGATGGTATTTCAGGTTTTTAATGTAGGATAAGTTTGAGGACCTTTGGAGTTGATTTTAGTAATGTGGGATATATAGGAGTCCTAGATGATGTGCCATACTGTCACTGATAAGTAGTTAGAGAGGACACAGTGATTAATCCAGGAGACTTCTGACAGAATTTTGAAAATGTGGACAGAATGGAAATGGCAAGTAGGGAACTTTATCAATTCTTCAAATTAAGTCTGAATTTGTTTACTGAGTAGCCAATTCTGTTTCACCTTCCTGTTGCCTGTTTTACTGTCCCCTATCTTATTCACTCTTATCCTTTGAATGTGATCTGAGAATGTACTGTTCTTCTATGGTTAGAGATTCATATTTTGGATTAGAAACTGAAACTTGGAATAAAACTCTTCCAAGCTCTTACAGCAACAACTGACCTCAGCTCTTAGGTCCTTTATTGAATCTTATGGACCACTTTTCTTTTTAAGGTATCAGCTTCATGGCGCACCTGGGTGGCTCAATCATCAGTTAAGCATTCGACTTCAGCTAAAGTCATGATCATGCAGTCCATGACTAAGAGCCTGGAGCTGCTTTGGCTTCTGTGTCTCCCTCTCTCTCTGCATCTCTCTCTCTCTTAAATAAACATTAAAAAATTTTTGTAAAGATATCAGCTTCTTAATTTAGATTTTTTATGTATAAAATCATTGATTATGTTTCCCAGTTAGTTTTTACCTTAACTGTTTTCTTTCTTAGCATTTTCAAATTTGAAGTGCTTCTCAAACTATTTTACTAAAGGTCTAATAGATAAAATTCACAAATAAGGAATATTACGTCTAGATACTTTAACAATTATTTTTATCTTTTTTCCTATTCTTTTTTACTTTTCTTTTTAAATTATAATACTTATAATAATTGTATTTGAAGATTACTTCTCCCCAGATAGCTAATGAGGTCTCTTGTTACAGCAAAGGCCAAGCAGTATACATAATATAACCTTTTTATTTTAAACTAGGACATTAGGATTTTCCCTGAACCTACTTCTACCAAACCCCTATTTTGTCTTTAGTTACTCTTATTCTTTGCCTTAGGTATGCCATTTCTCTGTCTCCTTATCTTCTGCCTTGCCCTGACTGCCCAACAATATTACCATCAGCTCGTCTAGTTAGTTCCTTTGGCTTCTCTTTAAACTTAGTTTTGTATAGACCCATTGATAGTATCTATTATGCTTATGAGCCGCTTCAGCTCATGTGAGAATCATGGATATGAGTGCAAGTTCTTTGCCACTCATTATCCATTAAATAACCATTATTTTTTCATATAGATATATTGTAAGAAATTGAGTTTATATAGGGTTTCTTTTTTCACCTTACTGGTTAGACTGTGTGAGGGCCCCTGGGTGGCTCAGTCGGTTAAGTGTCCTACTTCGGCTCAGGTCATGATCTCACAGTTCGTGGGTTCGAGCCCCTCGTCAGGCTCTGTGCTACAGCCAGCTCAGAGCCTTGAGCCTGTTTCAGATTCTGTGTCTCCCTCTCTCTCTGACCCTCCCCTGCTCATGCTGTTTCTGTCTCTCTCTCAGAAATAAATAAAACATTAAAAGAATTTAAAAAAGACTGTATGAAGATAGTCATGTAGACTTTTTAACATCATCTCGTTATGTCAGTATATAATTAAGTTATTGTAGTTATGTGGAAAATGTTAAAGGCATCATTTCAAGTGCGGGCTTTTATTATATATTATCCCTCATGATATGAATCTGTTTTATATTATTCCATGTGATACCCATTTTGTGGTACAGATTTAATTTTTATCACAGAATTATTTATGTTTTCACCTACTGAGACATGTAACTAGTAAACCTAGAACTAGGTAGGATACTTCTTGAATGATAAGTATAGATAATTCCTTTATACAAATACATTCATTTCTGTATTTGTTCAACAGAAATTCATGTTCTAACTGTGATAATCTTAAACCCTCATGAGATAGAATTCTTTCTTTCTTGGAAATTGTGTGGGTTCATATATATTTTTAAAAGTCAGAGCAGAGATATATGAAAGCTATACTAAGAGGAGCACTTAAAAGGAGTTTTAACTTCTTGAAAAAAAGAAATAGGGAGAAATTAGACAGAATGTTTTTATATTTGGCTCTGCAGAGAAGAAGTATATGTAATTAAATTTGTGCACATATACACACTCATACACACACCTGTTTCAAACTATAAATTAGTGGTTGAAGTCATCATTTGTTATATCAAAAGGAGAGTGAGACTTCTGCTCAGAGCCTAATTCTGATTATCAAGGAGAAAATTTATTAGTAAGGTAGAAACTTTAGAGCATTCAGTGTATAATTTCAGAGTTTATGATAGCCAAGCAAAGTAGTGTTTTGGGAGTTACATGTGTATTCTATCCTATATATTAGAAATGGAAGCTTCACAAAGCTCTGCATGAAAAATTGATGTTTATGTTTCAAAAAGAATGGAAAGATCAACAAAACAACAAAAAATATTGTTGACAGTATATCTGTTAATGATTCTGATAAGCAAGAAATAGAAACTCTACTATAAGGAGTGCTGTAACTAGAGTTTTAAAAGGATATGTTCACAAAAGTTCCTTTAACTGTAGCCACAAGCATTGTGATGGCAGCAAGAAAGGAGGCCTGATGTGTTCTCACATAGTCATTAAACACATACCAATATGTTTCACACATCATGTATGTAATAATTGTCTAAGGCATTTAAAAACAAATTCTAACAACATGGCATATTTAAACTATGAATGAAACATAAAGCCAAGGACATTGCTCAAATGAGTAAAACATAATACTAGAAGGGCTAAATCTCAAAAAGAGATGAGATTTTTGAAACTCTCAAATAATACAAAATGGCTGTCTACCTTTGTGTAGAATTTATGTGTGTGTGTGTGTGTGTGTGTGTGTATTTGATTTTTCTTAAGTAGATAAATACTTGTGGGTAACAGATATGTTCTTATTTGATAATATACCATAGTCTAAATATCAGTATTAAATATCCACAAGAAAAGGCTAAAATGTTTTATTTATTTCTTCATTATTTTTTCTTAAATAGTTTATGTCAAGTTGGTTTCCATGTAACACTCAGTGCTCATCCCACCAAGTGCCCTCCTCCATGCCCATCACCCCCTTTTCCCTCTCCCCCGGCTATCAGCGCTCAGTTTGTTCTCAGCATTCAAGAGTCTCTCATGGTTTGCCTCTCTCCCTTTCCCCCACCATTTCTCCCCTTCTTCTCCCCCTTGTTCCTCAGTTAAGTTCCTCCTAATCCTCCTATACGTGCAAACATATGATATTTGTCCTTCTCTGCCTAACTTATTTCACTCAGCATAACACTCTCAAGGTCCATCCACGTTGCTACACATGGCCAGATTTCATTGTTTCTCATTGCCATGTAGTATTCCATGGTACAGATAAACCACATCTTCTTGATCCATTCATCCGTTGATGGACACTTAGTCTCTTTCCGTGTTTTGGCTATTGAGAGTGCTGCTATGAACATTGGGGTACATGTGCCCCTATGCACCAGCATTTCTGTATCCCTTGGGTAAATTCCTAGCAGTCTATTGTTGGGTCATAGGGGAGTTCTGTTAATTTTTTTGAGGAACCTCTACAGTGTTTTCCAGAGGGGCTGCACCCGTTTACATTCCCACCACAGTGTAGGAGGATGCCCATTTCTCCACATCCTCGCCAGCATCTGGAGTCTCCTGATTTGTTCATTTTAACAACTCTGACCAGCGTGAGGTGGTATCTCAGTGTGGTTTTGATTTGTATTTCCCTGAGGGACGCTGAGCATCGTTTCATGTGTCTGTTGGCCAACAGATGGCATATTTAAATTACGTAATAAAGGTACCATGTGAGGGTGTGGGCAGGGTCTCAGAGGAAAATCACTGAGGTGGTGTAGGAAACCACAAGTCCAATCCTGGTGATCTAACAGCAGAGAATCTTCCATCGCCAAACTTGAAAGGGTGAGGGAAAAAATGGTTTCTGGGACCTTAAGTTGTGACTTTGAGCTGGGGGGCGGGGGCCGCCAGCCATTTGACCTTTCAAGGAGTGCGCCAGCAAAGTCAACTCTCTGATCTTATTCTCCTCCTTCCCTCTAGTCTCCCATTGGTATTCCCTATTTGAATCCCAGTGGAAGTCAGAGAGCAAGGAACATGTTCATGTAATCCATAGAGATCACCTTTCTGGGGCGGAGGACAGAAAGGTGGAGACATCTGGAGGGGGTATAAAGCACACTATCCTAAAAAAAATTTCTGTCTTTGGCAAATATTTTCAAGGCCTGTTCATTTGCAAAGCTGTAAGTACTATAAGGTATATACAAAATCAACGTCTTTTCCTTCAAGGACCTTGCTGTCTAGTAAGGGAGAAGAAATCATAAACAAAAACTGAATTCAGGGGCAAATCTCTAGAAGATCTGTATTTAAGCAAGGATTGAGTGCCACATGTAGCTTTAGATGAGGTATCAGTAATGTAGTTCAGAAGAGGAAGAGATTATTGCACTCTTGAATTGTTAAGGAAGGCTTTTGAAAGAACCAGAATTTGGTTATGAATGAGTTGACATTTTATAGACCAGAAGAAGGACAAAGAAATACGTAAATGTAATTTGCTCAGAGTATAATGAGTGTAGAGTGTAGTTGAAGGTGGCAATTCATCTATAAGTTAGAGGTAAGTTTAGAAATAGTTTGAGGTCAGACTTTATAAAATTATAAAGAGCAAACTGAGCAACTTTTGCATTTTAAAACCATCATAGTTTTCTGAGAGAAGTTACAAGGTGTTTGTGGTAAAAGTGTTGTGCAGTGAAATATGTTTGGGAAATGTGTACTTTCCCACCTTGTATATTGTGTAATGTTTATGTAATGTATTAATAGATCATGAAAATCTTGCTGTACAGAAACCACTTTTTTGCTAAGCTACGTTTGACAAGAGAATACACCCTCTTCCTTTTTTTATCTTTTTTAAGCTAAAACATGTTAAACTCTTGTGAAACTGTAATATTCTATGAACCGTGTTTTGGGAAATGCTTCTGTAGGTAAAGGGAAGCCTTTGATAGTTCTAAAAGAGTTATGACATGAATAAAAGGATATTTTGGGGAAATTCACTGGGCAGTGTTGTGCAGAGTGGATTGGGGTGCAGATGAAGTTGAATGAAGTGGATGAAATAGAAGTTACTGCTTCTGCAATAATACAGGCACCTAGTGCTTGATAACCTGAAGTCAAGGGTAGTAGTAAGCTGTAAAAAAAGTACACTTGGGAGGGGCATTAGGCACGAAGTGACTCAGTGACTGAATGAATATGGGTGATAAGAGAGAGGGAAGAGAAAGTCAGGCAGAGGAGGGAAGGAGGAAGGCAGGTGTCAGGAATGACACAAACTAGGACTTTCAGCCCAAATCTTCAAGTTCTGTGTTTGTTAAACTGCATTCAATAATGTACATAGACCATTAAGAATAAGGTATAAAAAAAGGCATGTGAGGAGTTTGATCATCATGGTATCAAAACTGATTGTAATTCAGAGAGCAGAGTTCTGGCCAAAGTAGGTTGATGGACCAGACCATGAGGATTATATATACATAGCCAATTCACACTGTGGATTTATTGGTCATACGTGTAAATTTAGATTTTTTTTTTTTATCACTCCCTTCTCCTCACTAAAGAAGAATTTTGGCACAGAACCAGTTCAGGGTAAGAGCCAATTGTATCTTGTTTATTAGAGGTTGTATTAACAGTAACAACCTAAGAACATTGTTCATTCTAACATGCTTCAAACCAAAATCATGTTAGCAACCAGCTGCTTGCCTAATGTGTATTTAGAGCCACAACCTGAAGGAAATTGGTGTTGGGTAAGAGAGGGATACTTTTAAAAAATATTTGTTATTGATTCAAAATTAATTATTTGAAAAGGGAAAAACCCAGCAACAACTCTGTAGCATTGTTTTGGGGACTCATATATCTTAATTGGTACTTTTGTTGCAGCTGTAACTTTTTTTCTTTTCATTTCATATGCTTGCTGTCATTTGCCCATTTCTCTTCTGTGCATGAATGCTTTTTTCTTTATCTTCTGATACTGTGTTTTTATTTATAGAAGACAAAGTACAGTGTAATGCTTCTTTATTACTTGCTAAATTCCTTGTTTACATGCTAAATCCCTATTTTAATGTCGTTTGGGGAAAAATGTACTGAAAATATTCAGTGCTTATATTTTCAGTTTTGAATTTATTCATATTGTGACAGTAATTGGTAGAAAACTGTTTCTCACAGCTGACAGGCCAAAAAAAAAGGGGGGGGGGGGCTTGGGGACAAAGCTACCACATGCCAGGGTGCTGAGGGCCCATCAGATATTTAAAGAAGTGGCATTTGTACTTGCATTATTTAAGCTACTATTGAAGAAGAAGATGAGAAGAGACCATATTTGTAGCAAGCATATTATAGAACTCATTTTCTGAAGACTCATGTTTTTGAAGAAGGTATAACATCTGTCAGAGATTTTATAAATCACACAAAACAAATACATAAAAGTTCTTCTCAAAGAGAACTGGAAACTGTGAATGCTATGGCATAAAATCTTTTATTTTAAATCCCCCACACTGAAACAAATATATCTACATCCTAGAAATTAGTAATTAAGGCCAAATTTCATACCAAGTGTTGGTGAATCATTTTATCATTTTATATCATAGAAATACTGTTGGGTAAACACTGCTTAAGAAAAAATGTATATTTAATCTCTGTTTTGCCAATTAACTCAGATCATTAATTATCAAACTGTGATTTGGGGGATCTGGGACATCTGGTATCTTTAAGAACACCTCAAGTGACAGGATAGCTGTTCTTTGGTTTTAGTGATGATGGCTGTATTTCTTTCTTTTTTGCAACTATGAATAACTCTGTTTAATAAAAAGAAAAGAGCATCTCACTGATGTCTCATCAGAGAGAAAACTGACTTGCTCTTGATTCCGATGAGGTACGCTGCTGTAAGCAGGAACAGTCCTCTCTAGTTTGTTATTTTTAGTGGTACCTAGGTGAGATTTCGAAGAGCCATGGATGTAAATCAGAGCCCCATAACTTTTTTGGCCTTTGAGGATATTCTATTAAATCATCTCAGATCCATTGTTAAAGTGAAGATTTGTACAAAGCCTACTGAATAGTTTAAGAACATTTAAGAAGTAGCTAAGTTGTCCTCCTTCTCTGGCTTTAACTATGGAACACAGATTGTAAAACACTTCAACCTGAAGTTTACAGTCTGACAAGTTTTTGTTTTTCTTACCTTTCTTTTTTTTTCTTCCTTTGCAGTCAGTGTAATGGGTTGAATAGTGGGTTCCCAAAAGTTCATGTCTGCCCAATATCTCTGAACGTTTTGGAGGTAGGATCTTTGCATATGTGATTAGGATAGGGTCCTGGACTAGAATAGGCCCTAAATCCAGTGACTGGTGTCTCTATAAGAAGATGAGAGGACACACAGTGTCATACACAGGAAAGAAGGCCATGTGAAGATGAAGGCAGAGCTTGGAGTGATGCAGCTGTGAAAGCCCAGGAATGCCATGCATTGCTGTCACCACCAGAAGAGGCAAAGACAAGTGACCCTAGAGTCTTCAGAGGGAACATGGCTCCTGTCTACACCTTGATTATGGACTTGCAGCCTCCAGAGCTCTGAGAGAACAAGTTTCTGTTGTTTTAAGCTATCCAGTTTGTCGTACTTTGTTATGGCAGCACTAGGAAACCAAGAGAGTCAGTATTCCTAAACATTCTTCTGCAAATTTACATATTACAGCTTATTTCAACATCCTGATATTACCCACGAAATCCTTGGGGGTAAAACCACCTTATACTCATGTGTAGTAGGCAATATTTAGTATTATTTTTAAATAATAAAAATATTTATTATTGTATAACTGGGTGGACACTCTTCCTTTATAAGTTTCCCAAATGTGTTCTTCATGAACAAATATGCTTTTATTAAATTTATATATTTGAGGAAGACTAGAATATAAATATCCTTAAGGATATTTTATATGGAAAAGTTACAGATAATTACCAGGCTTAAGTTTTAATAGTCAGCAAGGTATGTTAACTTTCACTACTACTTTTTTTTTATTAGTAATACTGTATTTATTTTTTTTTATTTTGAGAGAGCAGGGGGAAGGGCAGAGTGAATAAAAAGAAAACATCCCAAGCAGGTTCCGCGCTGTCAGCAGAGCCTGATGCATGGCTCGAACTCACAGACTGTGAGATCATGACCTGAGTCCAAATCAAGAGTCGGAGGCTCAACCATCTGAGCCACGGGACACCCCAGTAATACTCTATGTAAATAATTTAAATCACTTTAACATTGGATGTTACTCTATGCCATTCAAAGACCTAGGAAATCAATACTGTATATCAGTAGTGAAAGTAAAGTGGTTTTTAATGATATTCCATATGAATATTTAAAAAAATGAAGCCACAATTAATACAAATCTATTATATATATGTGTACTCACATACCCATACCCATATCTAAAGCAAGAATTATTGAATACAAAAGTAATTCAAGATTTAAATGCATGTGGTTTAAAAAAATTTTTTTTATGTTTACTTTTGAGAGAGAGAAAGAGAGAGATGGAACACAAGAGTGGGAAGCACAGAGAGAGAGGGATACAGAATCTGAAGCAGGCTCCAGGCTCTGATCTGTCAATACAGGGCCCAGCATAGGGCTCAAACCCAGGAGCAGTGAGATTGTGACCTGAGCCAAAGTTGGTCGCTTAACTGACTGAGTCACCCAGGCACCCCTAAATGCATGTGTTTAATAATGTATAATCTATAAAACAAAGGTTTTCTTTTCTTCAAGTTTTTATTTAAATTTCAGTTAGTTAACATACACTGTGATATTGGACTATTATTATCACTTTTATATTCCATTCATATAAAAGGTAAGATCTGAACTGAGTTTAAAAATAAATGAAATTTCTGGCACATGGGTGGCTCAGTTGGTTAAGCATCCAACTCTTGATTTTGGTTCAGGTCATGATCTCAAGATTTGTGGGATGGAGCTTGGCTCAAATAGGGATTCTTTCTCTCCTTGCTCTCTGTCCTTCTCCCCACTTGCCTGAGCATGCTCTCTCTCTCTCCCTCTCTGAAAATAAGTAAACCTAAAAAAAGATTTTTCTTTCTCCCTTTCCCCCTCCTCCAGTTTCACTATCTCTGTTTCTATAAATAGATAGATAGATAGATAGATAGATAGATAGATAGATAGATAGATAGATAGATATTAAAGTAAATGAAATCTCTAAAGGACTTCCCATCTGAATTCTCCATAGAATATAATAAGTTTGTCACAATTTTGTTGTGACAGTCTAGAGCACAGCTGAAAATAAATGATCATTAAAGTATCAAAATTCTATCCAAAGCACAGATCATTTATAAAGAATAACATTTTTTTCCTTTATTTTTATTTTTTATTTTTTTTTTTTACAAATAGTTTATTGTCAAATTAGTTTCCACATAACACCCAGTGCTCATCCCCACAAGTGCCCTCCTCCATGCCCATCCCCCCTCCCCCCCACATCCATCAGTCCTCAGTTTTTGTCAGCATTCAAGAGTCTCTCATGGTTTGCCTCTCTCCCTTTCCCCCACCATTTCCCCCCTTCTTCTCCCCCTTGTTCCTCAGTCAAGTTCCTCCTAATCCTCCTATACGTGCAAACATATGATATTTGTCCTTCTCTGCCTGACTTATTTCGCTCAGCATAACACCCTCAAGGTCCATCCATGTTGCTACACATGGCCAGATTTCATTGTTTCTCATTGCCATGGAGTATTCCATGGTATAGATAAACCACATCTTCTTGATCCATTCATCTGTTGATGGACACTTAGGCTCTTTCCATGTTTTAGCTATTGTGGAGAGTGCTGCTATGAACATTGGGGTACATGTGCTCCTATGCATCAGCATTTCTGTATCCCTTGGGTAAATTCCTAGCAGTGCTATTGCTGGGTCATAGGGGAGTTCTATTGTTAGTTTCCTGAGGAACCTCCACACTGTTTTCCAGAGGGGCTGTACCAGTTTACATTCCCACCAACAGTGTAGGAGGGTGCCCGTTTCTCCACATCCTCGCCAGCATCTAGAGTTCTCTGATTTGCTCATTTTAGCCACTCTGACTGGCGTGAGGTGGTATCTCAGTGTGATTTTGATTTGTATTTCCCTGATGAGGAGGGATGCTGAGCATCGTTTCATGTGTCTATTGGCCAAAAGGTTAACATTTTTAAAAGTCTAAAAAATGTAATTTAAAGTAACATGGTCTTTTATGAAGAACCGATATTCAAAAATAACATCTAAATGGTTATATGTAGGGGTGCCTGGGTGGTTAAGTGTCTGACTTTGGCTCAGGTCATGAGCTCATGGTTCATGAGTTCAAGCACGACACTGGGCTCTGTGCTGACAGCTCAGAGCCTGGAGCCTGCTTCAGATTCTTTGTCTCCCTCTCTCTTTCTCTGCCTCTCCCCTGCTCGCACTCTGTCTCCATCTTTCTCTCTCAAAAATAAATAAACATTAAATTTCTTTTTTCACTGGGTATATGCAAATTTGATTTTTTTAATTTTAGAGAATTAGATTATAGCTTAAACTTCAGAGATAGGAAAAATGATCATTAAATGATACTCTTATGTTTCAGTTTAAATATACTCTACATTTACTAGTATTTTTATCTCTCCCTAATTAGAAGTAGTTTAAAATTGTCTCTCCAATATTTCTTGCCCACAAGTTGAAATATTGCCAGTGAAAGCACTAACGACTATATGAAGTGGTTATACAATGTTCTCACTTTTCCTAACTTTTTTTCATGAATTTTAATGTACAAAGACTTCCAGTCTTTGTATATTAAATTCTCACCCTTCTCAGAGAGACTGTAGGTAAGAAATATTGTTTAACTTATTACAGGAAATGGACTAGTACCAGAGGATGAGAATGCCAGATTCAAAACTTGGTGAAGAATTAAACATATGACTCTTAGTTACATAAACTAATGAATTATGAATTGTAAGCTCATTTTAGTTTATACAACCAGGTGATAAACATCATTTGTAATAGTTAAATCTTTATATATCTATGGACAGGCATTCAGCTTACCTTCTACTAATGAGGAGGGAAAAAAATCATTGCTTTTAGTTGGTAGAGGACATTCTTTCCAGGCATTTGTTCATAGTGTTTCCTATTGGAAAGTGATAATTTTAAAAGCTAGCTGGTACTTACTTTCTTTCTCTTTTCTGATTTTTTTTCACATTCCATGAAACAAAATTAAGATCCCTGTGGCAGCCATGGGCAAACCAAGTATGCTTCTTGAAGCTTAACAATTTTCCTGACATATCATATGAGTGAATTATATGGGTAAAATTATCCATAATAAACTCAAGTTACAAATCCAGGTACGAGCAAGTAGGTTTGTCACTAATCTGCTGGAATCTTTTTTAGAAAAGTATTTGCACTTTTAGACTTAACTATTATTCTAGACAACTCAAATGAGCCCAGTAACCTTGATAGCACTATTTTAGCCATAGGAGATTATCTGTCTTTTGTTTGAAATTTATTAGTCCTTTATAAACATGTAATTCCATGCTTGTAACTTAAATGTCTCTCTTTTTAAAATTTTGTTTTATTTGTTTAGTGTTTTTATTTATTTTTAAGAGAGAGAGAAGGAGAGAAACAGAGCATGAGCAAGGGGCAGAGAGAGAGGGCAACACAGAATCCAAAGCAGGCTCCAGGCTCCAGGCTTCCAGCTGTCAGCACAGAGCCCGGTGCAGGGCTTGAAATCACGAACCATGAGATCATGACCTGAGCAAAGTTGGATACTTAACTGACTGAGCCAGGCACACCAAAATTTCTTTTAAATCTAAGTGCTCACTATTAGTGGACCAGTTACATGAATTACAGAACACATACACAGTGGTGCTTCTGTAAAAAATAATGAGGGTATATACTTTGTGTATTAATATGAAAAAATCTAATGTGATTACTAAATGAAAAGGAAAATTGCAGGACAGTTTATAGAGTAAGCTATTTATGGAGAAACAAAAGGAATCATGTCTGTGTCTTTGTCTGACACAGACATTTATATATACATTTATATTGACTTCTATGTGCATAAAAATTTTTCTGGAAGGATGGACTAGTAAAGAGAGGTTACCAATTGTGTCTGTGTGCAGGGATAGGAACTCAGCAGATAGGACATAGGCATGAGAGGGAGTTTTTCCACTGCATACCATTTTATGCTTAATATTTGAACCGTATGAATGCACTAGATGGATAGGCAGACAGATAGTTAGGAAGAATATTCTGCTTTTTAAAGTATGCTGGTGAATTTTGCCTTAAGAAAAACCCAGTAAGTGGAAATCACCTTTAAAAACAGTTCCATTTGGGGATTGATATTAATCAAGAAAATATGTAGAGCATCTCTTATATGTAAATTGCTTTATTAGACATCGCTGAAGCTACCAAAAAATGTATAAGGACAAAGTGACAACCTTCTAAAAGTGTACAGTGATTATGTTACAAAAATATTACTCGTTTTACATGTACTGTCTCTTTGAGTCATAGTATGATTCTAATTTCCCTTCTGAGTCTTGTAATCAGTAAATGAACTTTGTGGTTCTTTCAAGTTTTCTGAAGATGTAGTTCTCAATTTCGTATCTTCCTGGTTACCTTTCTCCAGTTGTTCTTCACTGTAACAGTGTGCTTTGTAAAAACTCAGTATCAGACATGAAAGTGAATGCTCTGAATTGGGGTGACTAACTCTGATTATGATTTTTACAATTATATTAACATTTGGATTAACTTTGTCAAACTACTAAAAACTACCAACTGTTTAAACTTGCTGCTCTGCTATTGTGCAGGATATATTCTAAGTAGATTGCTGCCCTATAGGGCCGCAAAATGAGCATGCAGTTTTATCCCAGAAGGTTTACTCATCTGTTCTGTGAGACTGTCTTGCTATTTTGTCATGGGACTTGATGAAATATACCTCGTATGTAACCCTTTTCTGTCGGAAACAAGACCTTCTGGTACTATCTCTAGTTACCCATCTCTGTTTTTCCAGCATATGTTCTTGAGTTCCACTCTAGCTGATTTCACCAGTGAACCTGGTTTTCTACCCCTGGTGCAGAACTGAGCCAGAAAACTTCTACACTTTGCTATTGAGTGAAGAACTAGTGAAGAACTAGCTCAATAGGCTTTTAGATTAGATGACCTTGGCTCATCAGGTACACCATAGTGTTTTGGAAGCTTGGATGCAAGTATATCTCCTGTAGTTAGTTCATATGTTTGTTTGACCTTTTACAATGATATATGCTTTGCAGTCATTAGAGTCTTTTATCTTGATATTAACCACTTGGTAGTCAAAAGGCAAACATCCTAATGTGGTAACTTCTTTCATGGGGTTTAATAAAATCTGTATTTTCCTGCAGTCACAATTTTAGGTGAAGGATTTTCTATCTTTTAGTTCCAGGTAATTTCTTCAGAAAAGAATCTCATGTGTCAAGAGCAGTGATAAAAACTTAAAAATGAAGATCTTTAGATTGAATTGTAGGGTTTGATGGCAGAAGGAAGGGGTTTCCTTAGAACTTTGTCCCTCCCAAGGCAGTCCATGAAACATTTTCATGGAATGCATTATGTTTAATTTGACTTACATTATTGTGTTCAGAAAAATGAAATTGACAAGTTACATTGACCTTAGGACAACCTTAGGAGATAGTTTTAGAGCTTTTGACTTTTTAGTCAAAAAAAGTAATTTTTTTGATAGTAATTTTGATTACCAGCAATTTGGGTACTTTTTTATCTGACCTCATTTTCCTTATCAAGGTGTCTTTTGAAACATATGACCTTTCTTTTTGATTTGTTAACATTATTTCTTGTATCCCATCCCAATTCTGTTTATTCTGTGGAAATACTTATCTTTAAGGCCTAAATATTGGTAATAAATTAAAAATGGCCCAACCAAAAGCCATTATGAGTAGGAGGATGGCTCCCTATGGGTAATCTTTTAGAGACAGATGTAT
This sequence comes from Crocuta crocuta, assembly GCF_008692635.1. Classification (NCBI taxonomy): domain Eukaryota; kingdom Metazoa; phylum Chordata; class Mammalia; order Carnivora; family Hyaenidae; genus Crocuta; species Crocuta crocuta. The sequence continues at coordinate 1,034,663 of NW_027551575.1, read as the reverse complement.
TTACCTAAATAAGAAATATTTTTGCAACTCTGGTAAGTGCAAATCTGGGGAAATTGTTACCAGTGTTTTTACTTTGGATGCTAACATTTCATTCTTATATATTTTTTACTTCAAAGTTTTCCAAATTATAAAAGTAATACACTCTTAAAGAAATACTTCATAGGGACGGGAAAAGTCCACCGTAATACTTACTCACCCCCCTGAAATAACACTTTGCAACTTTAAGTCTGTTTATATCATTCAGGATGGGTAGCTGGGCTGTCTTAATAGAAAAACCATGAAATTCCAGTGGATTACCGTGACAGAGGTTTCTTTCTCACTTGCCTACTCCAGGTTAAGCATGAGGGTGTTTACAGTTTCTCACTGATGGAGAGATTCCACCAACTGTTATAACAGCAACATGTGGCCTCTTCAGATACTTTGGTAGGAGAGAAGAGCTTTAAAGATTATTTTGACTAGCAATTACATTTTTTGCAATAGCAGTGAGATGTGTTACTTTAGCTCATAACTCATTGCCATAGGCCCCTCTTCAAGGTTACAAGGAAATAGAGAGGAACACTTGATGGGGTGAACAATAATAATCCCTAAGACATTATTATTCCTTGTTCTCTGTGCCACTGCCTGTATTTTCATCTAACAGATGAGAATATCTTTTTAATCTACATTTCTTTAATTATTAAGTTGTGCACCTTTTTTTTTGCCTATTTATATTTTTCTGTCCTATGCAAAAAATGTTAATATCCTTCATCCATAGTTTTATCAGTTCTCCCGTTCTATTCAACCTACTGGTATATTAGGAGCAATCAGAACTTGCCTTTCATTTCATTAAACATGTTTTTTCCCTCCATTTTTTTCACATGGCCTTTTGACTTTGTTTAATGGTATTTTTTTGCCTCTCGCGATTTATTTTTTATTTAGTTTTCAATTTTTTTAACATTTATTCAGTTCTGAGAGATGGAGAGATAGAGTGCAAGTGGAGGAGGGGCAAAGGGAGAGGGAGACAAGAATTCAGAGCAGGCTCCGGGCTCTGAGCTGTGAGCACAGAACCTAATGTGGGGCTCGAACCCATGAACCCTGAGATCATGACCTGAGCTGAAGTAGTATGCTTAACCAACTGAGCCACCCAAGTGCCCCCCAGGATTTTATTTTTATGAAGAAAATTATACAACCCTTTTCTTGAAAGTTTCTGTTTCTGCTCATCCATAGAACAACCTTTCCCAATCCAGGATTATTTTTATAGTCACTCATGTCACTTGATTTCCGAGATAGTAACCCTCAAATAAGGCACTCCCAAGAATATGAGGTTTCTTTTTTTCCAGGTGCCAGGTGTGTTTCTCTGCAAATTTTGACTCCTCACACTTGCTATTTAACCATAGTCTCTGATAACCATTTTGCTATTTATTTTCTTATCTGTTATACCATTTCTTCTGAAAGACACCATCTGGATGAATGTTTTGTGAAGGAACCAGAATTTACCACAGATCAAGATCACCTGTAGCTAAGCACTTTATAAAACCAAGTAGAGTGAGCATCCCTTCAGCATGCATGGCAAAATAAGCCATTCACACTTAGTCCACACATTGGGGATTGAGGGCGGACAACATGATGGTCTTCTCTACTCTGCTTTGTACTTTAATTGCAGCCCAGATAGGAAAGGACTCCGCATGCTTGAGAAGGTAATAGTGCTGCCAATGTTAACTAGCCCTAAACTGCATTTGTTTCCCTCTCCCCACTTCCACAATTATTTCCTCTTTGACCTTTCTACCAACTTCTTGAGTTGTTTCTTTGATTCTGAAGTCCCTAGGCAGAAGTATGGCTGCACTGCAGGATGCCAGGCTCATCTGAACATTGAGTTTCAGGACTTCCCCTGCCCACACTTGCCTGTTAGCAGTAAAACTGCCAGTTCTGAAACATAACCTTATACTCAGTGATGAGAGCCTGACTTATGTTGTTCCTCCATCTGCCAGCAGCCTCATAGCCCCCTAGAAAGAACACTGTGCAAATCTCTGTGTTGCTTTTGTTTTGATGCCTCAGGTGATAATCTGAATATTCTCTAAGTTCGATATTAAACCCTCTGTTTAGTTTGTAGTATGACTTTTAAATGACAATCTACAGAATAAATTATAATAATAGTAATAGCTAATACATGTAATGCTTACTAAGTGCCAGGTACTATATTTAGCAGTTTACATATACTAACTAATTTTATCCAGTGATCATATTTTATCTTATATCCCTGTTTTATATGTAGGGAAAGTGGGGTACAAGGAAGTTACATAATACTAAAGAATATAAGCTGGTAAATTCCAGAGTCAGTGAGTCTCCTTCCATAGTCTGTGTTCTTAACCAGTTGTCTATGCAGTATAATATATATATATATATATATATATATATATCTTAAGTTTATTCAGCTTTTGGTTTTCAGTTTAGCTGATGTCAAAGCATTCTAAGATTATCGTAACTATTTGTAGGAACCTATAAAGTTAGACAGTGCCTTAACTGTTGGAGATGAGGGTTGACCGCAGCCATTTCTGAACTAAAACTCCTAGTTTTTGTTAGGTGCACACTGCCTGTAGATCTTAGTGTTGCAGTGCCATTTTCCTCTTTTCTCTCTGATGTTTCATGTTTTTAAATGTAGGATTATAACCTGCCACAGAGCCTGCAGCCTAGAAATGAATCAACTCAGCTAGTCCAAAGATAATATCTCATACAGGTAGGGTTCCCTGCTGAGATATTTAAGGCTGGGAAAATTAAGGGGTAAAATAGAGTGTTTTGGTGATGCTCTGAATGCCTAGAGTTAGCTTAAGTAGCCTTCATCTAAGGATGTATACCATCACTATGTTGAAAGCCTTTCTAGCAATATACCAATGATTTTACCGTCCTTCATGGCAGATAGAATAAAAGAACAGAGAAAATTTACTTCCAAAGCAATTTATTAAACATGAAGTGAAAAAAATCAACAGAGATTTGTTTCTTTTCATATTTTCCCTTTAAAATTGCCGCCTTATAGTTGATTAATGAATTCATTTCTCTTTCATATCACAAATTTAAGTGTGTCTCTGAATAAGACCTAGTGTCTGATTTTTTTTAAAGTGCTAATATGTACTGGAACTGAGCTTAAAAATTCATCCCTCTTCCCCACCTCCCTCCCAAAATTCATTCCTTTGACTCATCCTTCTTTGTACAATTTGAGAAGTTTTGAAATTGTGTTTGAATGGCTTTCATTAAGGAGATATGTTTGCGTGTTTATCCATTTTAAATTAGAAAAAAAACAGATCAATATTCTTATCATTTCTTGGCAAATAACTCAGTTGTCAAATTATTTTTGTATCCTGGAGTTGGTGCTTACTAATATTAACCTTTTTGAAAAGGAGATTGAGTTTAAAATGTGGATGCTCTTGGGGCGCCTGGGTGGCTTAGTCGGTTAAGACTTTCGCTTGGGTCATGATCTCGCGGTTCGTGGGTTCGAGCCCCGAGTCGGGCTCTGTGCTGACAGCTAGCTCAGAGCCTGGAGCCTGTTTCAGTCTGTGACTCCCTCTCTCTCTGACCCTCCCCTGCTCACGCTGTCTCTCTCTCTCTCTCTCCTAGAAATAAATAAAACATTAAAAAAATTAAAAAAAAATAAAATGTGGATGCTCTTTAATATGCTAGGTTACCTCGAACAGTTGCAAAGGCATGGATAGTTTCTGTTTTTATGTGAAGTGAAGAATGAGGCATTAGAGTTATAAAATTAAGATGCTTGTTGAATAAGTGAGTTTGCCTAAGGAAAGGGGTAATCAAAATGCTTGATAATTTGCACTGAGAAGTTAGAGTTGTCAAAAGCTATCCCCCAGCCAACTAACTCTCTTGAAGCCATTATACCTGGGCTGATCACTTTATTCCCCAATGTCAGTAAAGTTGATCTTAATCCTAACTGCTCTAGGCACCTGAGTGGCTCAGTCAGTTAAGCGACCAACTTCAGCTCAGATCATGATCTCACAGTTCCGTGGGTTTGAGCCTCATTTCAGTCTCTGTGCTGACAGATGAGAACCTAGAGCCTGCTTCAGATTGTGTCTCCCCATCTCTCTGCCCCTCCCGCACTTGTACTCAGTCTCTCTCTCTCTCTCTCTCTCTCACACTCTCTCTTTCTGTCTCAAAAATAAACATTAAAATTTTTTTAATAAATTTAATCCTAACCCCTCAATAAGACTTTCCCCCAAAACATGTTTTTTTCCCTTGAGATTATAATAAATGTCATTCTGCATTCATGTCTTCTTTGTGATTTAGATATTACTCATCTTTTTGCTAGAAGCAATCAGGAAGTGCAAAATACCATCTTTGAGAGTCTTATAGCACCAAAGTTTGACCAAAGTTGATTAGAATGGGTAATTTGAGAGGTGAGTGGTGACAGAACAACACTCACAACTGGGTCCATTTTGTCAGGTTTTGTGGTTGTGTCTCAAGTTGTTTCTGACACAACATACAAGGTAAAACCATCCATCCCTGTCATCTTTGGAAGCCAAGGCATATTAAAAACCAATATTCATTAACCTCCCAAATTAAGTAGTTTGTATTTATATCCGAGTTTTGTATTCTTTGTTCTCTCTCTGTATATAGATAGATAGATAGATAGATAGATAGATAGATATAGATAGAGAGAGAGTAAGGATTTTAATGTGGCAACTTTAAAGACCAAATACATTCCTGTGTATTATGGCTAATTATATACTATTTGAGCCAATACATTCATGTAACCTTTTATTTAAAATGGTATAATTAGATCACAAGAGGACATAGTAATTTTTTATAATCTCAGACTACTTGGTATAAAGAGTCTCCTTTATATATATATATGTTATATATGTATATATATGTTATATATGTGTATATATATATGTTATATATATACGTGTTATAAA
>NW_027551575.1:884578-1029183 GCF_008692635.1 Crocuta crocuta | reverse complement strand
TTAACTAAATTGAGTTTTATTATATACATATATAATATATATAATAAGACTCAATTTTGTTAACATTTATTTATTTTTGAGACTGAGAGAGACAAAGCATGAGCAGGGGAGGGCCAGAGAGAGAGAGAGAGACAGAATCTGAAACAGGCTCCAGGCTCTGAGCTGTTAGTACAGAGCCTGATGTGGGGTTTGAACTCATGAACCAGGAGATCAAGACCTGAGCCGAAGTCAGACGCTTAACCAAGCCACCCAGGCACCCCTAATAAGACTGTATTTTTAAAAATTACTTCCAGGTAAAAATTGGCTTTAGTGATATAATTTAGTATCTCATCAAGTACTTAAAAGTTATTTAGGGAATAAAACATGGATTTTTATCCTCCATGAGGGCAAACTGTGCTGTTGATGGGAGGTATTCACATCTTTGTTATATAAAGCATTTTAACTATTGTGGTTGTATATTGTTTGACACCAGAGGTGTAGAAGAAAGTGTACATGCACAGGGTTTGAAGTCATATAGACAAAATTAAAATTCCACTTTTTCTACCAACCAGTTGTGTGACTTTGACTTAAGTTTATTTTGGGACAAACCTATGTTTCTTCATCTGTAAAATGGGAATAATAATATTTAGCTCCTAAGTGGAAATTAAAAGGAATAATTGAAGAAAAACACCAAGTACCATGCCTTAAACCCTGTATCTATTTGATCCTACAGTTAAACCTATTCCACCTTATAAACCTCTCTTTGGATTATTGTGGTAGACTGGTATCCATTCCTATCTTGCACTTCACTCTCAAAGTGGCCACCAAAGTGATTCTTTTAAAACACATCTTTGAACCTATTAATCTGTTGCATTATTAAATTTGCCAGTGACTCCCTATTGTGTCAAGGAAAAAGTCCATATACCTTGTCATGGCATTCTTGGTCTTTCCAGGATCTGATTCCACGATCTCTTTAATCTCTTTGATCCTGCAGTCCTGGTAAGTGAGGAGTTTTCCAGGTGAAAGGAGCCCAGAATCACAGGCTTGTTGACATTATATATAGTTTTAGTCTATGGTGGTGGTGGTGGTGGTGGTGGTGGTGGTAAAGTGTATCTGCTCACATAATCTCCTGTCTTTCTATTGCCAAAAAGTACTTTTTTTTGCAACACCACATTTAAGGGACTAATTACTTTAGTAATTTTATTCCTTCCCATGTTGTCAGAATTGTGTGAGGTTTTAATGCACTGCCTGTTGGAAAAACTAGCCACAACTCTTCATGCTGTAACACTGTCCTTGGGAATCTTTAAATGCCAAATGTATATGAGGAATTTTCATTAATTGAGGTAAAATTCACATAACATAAATTTAATCAATACATTCACATTTTTGTGCAATCCTCACCCTTGTCTAGTTCTACAACATTTTATAAGGGAATTTTAAACCTAATGCTGAAAATCTTTGAACAAGTGGTGGAAGAATAAGTGTAAGAGTGATAAGGACTGGCTTGATGATGAGCTCTTCTAGTAGGATCTCCCAAGTTTACAAAATCTATAAATTATATGTATATATATATTTATTTATATTTATATTTATATAATAAATGACACATAATATAAATTTACCATCTTAGCCATTTTAAATACACATTTCAGTAGAATTAGGTACATTCACGTTACTGTGCACCTAAGTCCCCAGAACTCTTTTCATGTTGGAAAACTGAAACTCAGCAACTTCCAGTTCCCCTCCTCCCTCTCAGCCCCTGGTAACCACCATTTTATTTTCTATTTCTATGAATTTGATTGCTCTAAGTACCTTATATAAGCAGAATCATACAATATTTGTCTTTTTGCTTTCTGTGACTGGCTTATTTCACTTAGCATGATGTTACCAAAGTTCTTCCATGTTGTGACATGTGTCAGAATTTCCTTCCTGTTTAAGTCTGAATAATCTTCCATCATATCTATATAACACTTTTGTTTATCCATTTATCTGTCACTGGACATTTGAGTTGTTTACACCTTTGGATGTTGTGAGTAATGCTGTGTGAACGTGAGTATACTAATGTTTCTTTGAGACCCTGCTTTCAGTTCTTCTGGTCATATGCCAGAAGTTAAATTGCTCAATCATAATGATAATTCTATTTTTAACTATTTTGAAGACCACCATATTGTTTTCCATAGCAGCTGCACCGTTTCACACTCCTACCAACAGTGCACAAGGGTTCTAATTTGTCCGCATCTTGCTCACTAACACTTGTCTCATTTGGACATTTTTAGTGCTTTTTGTTTGTTTGGTTGTTTTGTTTTGTTTTTTTTATAAGAGCTATCCTCATGAATGTGAGGTAGAGTCATACATTTTTAAATTAAACCGTGACTAGATATTATCCAAAGGATACAGGTATGCTGTTTCGAAGGGACACATGCGCCCCAATGTGTATATATATATATACAATGGAGTATTACTTGGCAATCAAAAAGAATGAAATCTTGCCATTTGCAACCACGTGGATGGAACTAGAGGGTATCATGCTAAATGAAATTAGACAGTCAGAGAAAGACAAATAGCATATGCTTCACTCATATGAGCACTTTTTTTAATCATAATAGTAGCTTTTATTTACTGAGAACTTAACATACACTAAGTGTGTGTCAAGAGAATATTATATTAAATATCATTTATTTTTTTCAGTACACTTTTTTAGTTTTTATTNATACAAAACAGATGAACATAAGGGAAGAGAAGCAAAAATAATATAAAAACAGGGAGGAGGACAAAAATGTAAGAGACTATTAAATATGGAGAACAAACAGGGTAACTGGAGGGTTTGTGGGAAGGGGATGGGCTAACTGGATAAGGGACATTGAGGAGTCTGCTCTTGAAATCATTGTTGCACTATATGCTAACCAACTTGGATATAAATTTAAAAATTAATTAAAAAATAAAATAAATTTATTAAACTCTGATACAGAGGAAGTTATGATGAAAAATATCTCGTTTCATTTAGAAATTATGGCAAAAGTCTAAATTTGAAAACTTGTTCCATTTGACCCTTTTCTCCTTCACTGTACCCCAAATGATAGGTCTTGAGTAAAGCTTATCACAGATTAAGAAGTTGACTGAGGGGCGCCTGGGTGGCTTAGTTGGTTAAGCATCCGACTTTCGCTCAGGTCATGATCTCGCGGTTCGTGGGTTCAAGCCCCGCGTCGGGCTCTGTGCTGACTGCCAGCTCAGAGCCTGGAGCTTGTTTCAGTCTGTGACTCCCTCTCTTTCTGACCCTCCCCTGCTCACGCTGTCTCTCTCTCTCCTAGAAATAAATAAAACATTTTAAAAAATGTATTATAATTTTTGTATTTTTTAAGATGAGTAAACACTAAGATGAAGAATTTGGATTATCTGTTTAAGAAAAATACATGTTTTGTGGAATTTTAAGTTTTGTATAGAAAGAGTGATAGAGTTGTGATACAATAAAACTCTGTTATAAAATCATTCTCTCCCTTCTTCCAGAAGAGATATGAGGTTGAAGACTCAAAGATAGAGGTATAAAATTGCAGTGAACAGGACAAGTAAATTCAGGGTGAGGGAAAAGTGGACCCAGATATGAGGCTGTAATATTAATTGCACTTAGTGCACATTTCCTCAGAGTGGACTGCAGATGAATCTCTTGAGTTTTCTAACAGCCAGCTCAAAAAGCAATAGCCTTCTGGTCAAAGTTTCGCGATGGCTATGAGATCCATTATGTAAATAAGTATTGTGAAAGAATAGGACTATGTTTTTGTTTTCCCCAAAGAAACAGCCTCATTTTGTTTTTATTCTTTAAACAATACATATTTCTTGAGGCATCTGGGTGGCTCTGTCAGTTAAGTGTCTGACTTTGGCTCAGGTCATGATCTCAGTTTGTGGGTTTGAGCTCTGCATCGGGCTCTGTGCTGACAGCTCAGAGCCTGGAGCCTGCTTTGGATTTTGTGTCTCCCTCTCTCTGTGCCCCATCTCCACTCGTGCTCTGTCTCTCAAAAATAAATAAACATTGAAACATTTTTTTTAAAAAATTCAATCAGTAAAGAAAGTACAAAATCTTATGTTAATTGCCCCTGCTAGAGATAATTTTTGGCCACACTCTTAGCATCTCAGTAATCCAGAGATGAAAACAGTTGGTAACACAGTTCATAGTGGCTAATTTACATTCCCAACAGTATAAGAACTTCTTAATTTTCCTGCACCCTCTGTAACACTGGGTCTCTCTGTTGGTAATCTTTCTTAGTCCTGTAAGAGAAAAATGATATTTGTTATTTTTCTATTATTCTTAGTACTGAAATCTAATGCGACTTCTACCATAGCTTTTATAGACTTTCCGCAACATAAATAACAAGTATCCCTGACAACATGTTTTGATAGATTTGATATGTTTCCTTCTGAAGTATTTTTTACAGTAGCACTGTACCAGATTTTTAATTTGGTAACCATGTTTCTGGGGCCAATATGATATGGTCTGGTATTCACTGTCTTTGTTGATTTAGATTTATCCAGGAGTATATTTGTAAAGACTGCTAACTTTCCACCAAAATCCACCTTCTACTACTTCTCCTTGACACACAGCTAGGAGTTTCCTTTAAAATTAGGCGTGACTCTATGACCAGGTTTTCTGTAGTGCCTTGTAACTGGAAGTGATGTGAGTCACTTCCTGGCCTAACTGGTAAAAATCTCCCTTTGTTTCTCAGTGTTCTTTCTTCTTTCTCCCTGAATGAAATGGCAGTGAAACCCTGGAAGTCAACTGTTGAAGATGACTGAATAGCCTTCAGTCTGAATCCTCAAATGACTGTGTGGGAAGAGCTGGCCTACCTGAGCACCCACCCAGGACTCTTACATAAGAAAGAAACATATTTCTCATTTAAGCTACTTAATTTTTAGATTCCATTTGCTACCACAGCTTAGCCTACCCTAACTAACTAATAGACTATTTTAGAAAATATATAATATATATATAGAACAGAAAAATATATAATTGAACAGAAATTGAATTAGATTCAACTGCTCAATATCATGAGGATGTGTTTTATCTATCACACAACTCTACCTACCTCCAAATTATTTTCATTCATAGATAGGTTTCCTCCGCAATGTAGAATCGATGGCCCCAGCAGTTTGAGATCTATCTGGTCTTTATAACTTATGATCTTAGATCTTTCCTGGATGCTTCAGCAAAATTTGTAGGGAAATGCTGATTGGCCGAGCTGGCGTCATATGCCCGTCCCTCATATAGTTTTTATGGTTAAAGATTTGTAATACTATGGCCAAATTTAGTTTACATTCCTACCTCCAAATGCAGGGGTTATAGCCTCCCCCTCAGGCCCAACACAACCTGCCAATCTCAATGCACAGAGAAGAATCACAAGGAATGAAATAGCGAATGGTTCCCCAAAGAAAGGATTTCTACACAAAAAGACATCAGAATTCAGTATGGTTACAAAGGTTTTTCAGTTAATATAAACATGAAATAAGAGGGGCCTGGATGAGAGTGGTGGTGCAAACATTAAAATAAAAGGAGCAAATCAAAGTATTTTTTTTAGTGTTGAAAAGTTGGCACTGTTGGGGAGGGAACTAGTGGTAAAGTCTATTTATATTTAAAAAAGATAGTTTTAAAACTTTTCACATGTGGCTGACAACTCCTCCAGCTGGCAGCTGCTGCTTGGGTGCAGAGGTGAGTGAGCTGTGAGCCTAGCTGGCACGCATGGAGCCTTGGCCCTGGCTTTGCATCCCAGATGCAGTGTGAGTGCTGAGTCGCCCCTGCTGGGATGGCAGTGAAGTTTTTCCTGGGCCAGAGCATGCCCCAGAGTCCCTGGTACCAAGTGTCCATGGCCTTGTGGCAACAGTACCCAAATCCCTGTAGCAAACGTGTCTTGACAGAAGACACAGTGCACCTGGAGGTGACCCCTGAACAGAAGCTCCTATCCTAGCATCTCCTGATGGAGACCAACAGAGTGCCCCTCTGGGTGCAGCAAGTGTTTCCTACCAATGTTGTTCACTAAGTGTACATCCTAGAGGATTCTCTTGTGGAACAGCAGAACCAGACCACAACCATGCCCAGTGGAGGAACTATGTATTTACTGTGTGAATTCTGATAAAAGCGACTGGACCAAAATCTCTGGGGAAGCCTGGGTCTCTGTCTGATTTGCTATCCCTAGAACTGTCCACAGTCCTTCCCCTTTTCTTCTTTTGCCAGAAATTTGGCCTTGCTCAGTTCTAGAGGAGTGTGGCTAAGATTGTGAAGGGCTTTGAATAGGGATTAGCTGCGCTGCACAGTGAGACCCCTTCCAAAACCCTTGGTGAGAGAGCCACAGAAGCCAAGGAGGAACCAAAAGAGAGAAGCTGCACAGGCAGCTACAGAGAGGGCCAAGGACCTTGCCAGCAACACAGTCACCGGACAGCAGCAGTTTGTGTGGCTAGCCCAGGCCCTGGTGCAGTAGGACACCTGACCATCTGGCACAAATGCCGGTGCCACTTATACCTTTTTTTTTAAGTTTATTTATTTATTTTGAGAGAGAGCACATGTACACAGGTATGTTTGTGTGAGCGGGAAAGGGGCAGAGAGAGGGGGAATAAAAGAAACCCAAGCTGTCCCATGCTGTCGGTGCAGAGCCCAGCGCAGGACTCCATCCCAGGAATGGTGAGATCATGACCCAAGGCCAAATCAAGAGTCAGATGCTTAACTGACTGAGCCACCAGGTGCCCCACCATGTACTTTATTAAAAGTCAACTTCCAGGGAAACTGAGTGGCTCAGTCAGTTAAGTGTCTGACTCTTGATCTCTGCTCAGGCTATGATCTTACGGTTCATGAGATCAAGCGCCATGTAGGGCTCTGCTAACAGCATGAAGCTGCCTTGGGATTCTCTCTCTCCCTCTCTCTCTCTCTCTCTGCCCCTCCTCTGTTTGCATTCTTTCTTTCTCAAAATAAATAAATAAACTTTTAAAAAAAAGGAAAAAAAGTTAAATTCCAGAATTTTTTCTCATTGTGTTATAAATCATATTTGTCAACCTAACCATAAAAATGTTGTGTTAAGTATATTCATATTGTAAAAACAACTGAAATTTTTAAACTAGGAAATGACTAAAATGATCGTACTATTAAAGGATTTCAGAGATTTGAAATGAAAAGCAGTGGAGGATAGAGATAGATATCATAACTACTGATGAAACAGGCAAGATCATAGTTTTTCAGAGTCTTGGGGAGTAATAAAATAGTGCTGGGCAGATGATTTGCAAGGTAGCAATACAGTTAAAAGTGAGGAGAAGGTCATACACCTGGGCACTGGACATCAGCGTTAGACCACAGACAGGTCTCAGAGTACAGGAATATGGTCTGTCTTTCTACCACAAATAGCCTCTGTCTAGGCAGGTAATAACAGTTAGTTATAATATTTATGAGCAGTGATGGTCTTTCCTTGCCATAAAAAATTGGACTCAAATTAGGATTTGAGGGGCAGTTTCTAGAACTAAGATGCAAGGCACAGACCAAGGGACAAAGACACTTTGCTGCTTGATTGGTACCAGCAACAAAAGTGACTTCATGATGACCCATTTGTTTGAGAAATCTTACATGTGTCTCCTGCTTCAGCACAAAATTTCCTCAAATGGGAACTTACAGAACTTACCATAAAGATAGGACTTTAAGGATTAGATACTAAGGACATATTACAGGAAGATATAAAACTCTTTAAATAAAAGTTCATGATTAGCACTCTTTAAGTGATTAGAGTTATAGATATTGTCCTCGTAGTTTTCATCACAGAGATAAAAGTCAAAATAATGGGAGCTGTTCCCTCCTGTTATCACTAGTGTAACTTTAATGAGCCAACGCAAAATAGAGGTGGACCTTGTCATTATTATCAACAAATATTTGAGTGTTCCCCTGTGTGTAGGGCAAGATCCAAATTCCATAGAACAAGGCAGATGTTTATCAACTCTGAAGAGGGCGAGAAATATTTGCAGCTTTGCTTTGTATTAGCATTCTGTTCCTTTATTTGCCTTGGAAGCCACAGTGAAAGTCTTAATGTTTCTATATGTTTTAGTATTACAACAAGTTTCCAACCTACAAATTTCTTGAATTCCAAAAGTTCTATGTAAGCAGCTTGTTTAAATTCAGCACACTTTCCTTTGAAATCGTGTTATAAATGGTAGTTCAGTTTCCATAATAATTCACATCCCTTTTAATCCGCAGTTCTTGTGAATTGCTGCACATTAGCAAAAAAACATACTGGTTAGCAATGGAATCAAAAGAGATGCAATAACTCAACAGGTTTTTAAAAGGAGAGATGGAGATAAAATATGTATACATATGAGGAAAAAGTTGTTTTCAAGTGGACTTCACTCAGCTGAAAATTTTTTTCAAGTAGGTGTAATAAAAGGCAGAAGAAAAGGAGAACTCAAATTATTCATTAGTCTTCCTGAAGGAAAGAAGCAGATGCTATTTCAGATTATTCCAATCCCTTTGTAGCCAATAGGTGGTGCTATTGCCACACAATAGTTGGGTTGCTCTTAGTTCTCAAGACAATGGGAGGTTGTGGGAAGTATAAGTCAAGAGGTTGTAAACTGAGTTGTTAAAGGAAGCAGGAAAAAATAAGGGAGGCAGTATGAAATTGGTTATATGTGGATATCGACACATCAGGTTTTATGGCATAAGAGGTGACTCTCCTTTTCTCATCCATAATATTTTCTTTGAGCTTTAGTTTACTCAGTGATAAAAATAAAGATGGTTGTGAGAATTAAGAAAATAAGTGTCTAATAAATGCCATACACATAATTGTTGCTCAATAAATATGATTCTCTTGATCTCTTAAATGAGTCAGATACAATTAATAAACTACAGTATCATAATGTTATTGATATATTACAAAATTAGACTAAAATAAGGGTTCCTGAGTAGCTCAGTCAGTTAAGGGTTCAACTCTTGATTTTGGCTCAGGTCATGATCTCATGGATTTGTGAATTGGAGCTCTGAGCTGACAGCATGGAGCCTGCTTGGGATTCTCTCTCTCTCTCTCTCTCTCTCTCTCTCTCTCTCTCTCTGCTCCTCCCCTGCTTGTCTCTATCTCTCTCTCAAAATAAATAAAAATAAACTTTAAAAAATAAACTAAAATATGTGATCTCTGGGATCTTATAAAGAAGTAGGAAAGATGTTTTGTCATTTATTACTAAAAATAAAAAAATATTTTAAGACTGATTATTTGATTATTTTGTAGATAAATATCCTGATGTGCATCTACCAAGTCCACCCTTGAGTAGATGTAGTTTACTTTTCCGCACAGTATATTTGGAGTTACCCATCTTAAAGTAAGATTACCATTTTGCAGATCTTCATTATTTGTGACTATAGTCTTAACCCTTTTGAACATTAGTGGAAAATAAGACATAGGTAGGGAACAATAGCAGGATGAATGCTCTTTATTGCAACCTTCACAAGCAAAATAGGTCCAACCTTTACTTTTTATGCTTCTATAGCCTTCCTTTTGGTGAAGTCACAATTTATTAATTTGCCTTTCTGCCAGAGAACTGAAGCAGAGAATGTAGGTAAAATTTATGTCATCCAGTTTTATTAGTTATTAGCCAAGGTAAAGTTTTATTGTAGAGAAAGTTAAAACTAATGACTAAAATAATGGGATACTATAAATAAATTGCTATTACTAGAATTTATTTATATTTCCCCTTCCTGACTCTCTTTATTGCTCAGGTTGGCCTTAGACTACCTCAGTTTCTTCCCCTTGACTGAATCCTCTAGGTTTGAAGGGCTGAAGGAAGTAGTTGAGAATGCATATCCAGTCAAGGCCTGCTTCCTCGAGGACCTGTGAATCCAAGAATTGTTTCTCTATCTTTTCTATACAGGCATTTTTATCTCTTCCTAAAGACTTCTTGCTCCGAAGTGAGAGAGTGATTTCTCGGTGAACTCTTCCTGTCTATACACTGGAAGCAGACCTTAAGTCTTGCTCTAGCCTTAAATCATAGCTCCACATGTGAAGTAGTCCTTGTATTTCCTTGGGCTGTGGAATTGCAGGCAAAATCCTGCATTGTCTTCCACCTGATTACTCAGGAGTTTGTGACAGATTGTTGGATAACTATTTGACAGGTAGGGGTAGAGAAAGAAGCAAAATACATGATGGTCTTTCTGCCATTCATAAGGTCTTGATTTTGTTTAGGGAAGCAGTATATATTCTCAAATGCATTTCACGGTCTCAAAAGTGTGATACTGAGTCTGAATGCACGACTTTCACTGGGCTCCTTGGAGCGCCAGGAGTGTGAGTAGGTTGCCTTCAAGAAAGGCAAGGGAGACAAGGACCCCTGCCTCAACTATAGAAGCTCCACTTTGAACAGTTTCATAAATTTAGCCTCTATTGAAGATATTTTTAAAGAAAAGAGTTTGAAAATTATTGACCCCTCAACCTCTGATATAGTTCCTGTCAAGCTGATGAATGTCATAGTTCATTAGCTGATTATATTATTTCTTTCTATATCAAAATAGATTTCTATTCATTAATGATAAGTAGTGCCTAATGGTAACTAAATTAAACAGATTAATGAAGGGTATTACTAATTTCATGGGTTAGTAAATAAGTATACATTGTTTAACTTAAGACGAATGTACCACAAAATGTACTCTATTTTCACTGAATTAGCCCTATTTGAAACTGTCATATAGTCTGTGAATTAGTATCATTAGCTAATAGTGCAATCCTTGTCTCTTTTATGATCTTTGATAAAATGACCAAGTACTACCCAATTTCTATAAAACTATTTGGATGTAGAAATCAAATAATCAGTCATATCTCTAACATTTCAAATATGAAAATAAAGTTTGAGGTAGGCCCAAGCTTTACAAGTGGCATAATTTTCTAATTCTTTAAATTCTAGTAATATTTGCCACTGTTTGCTTATTCCTTCAGTTTCTCTCTCTGTTTTTGTTTTAATGTTTATTTATTTTTGAGAGACAGAGACAGCATGAGTGGGGGAGGGGCAGAGAGAGAGACACACAGACTCTAAAGCAGTCTCCAGGCTCTGAGCTGGCAGCACAGAGTCTGATGCGAGGCTCAAACTCATGGACCATGAGATCATGACCTGAGCCAAAGTCAAAGGCTTAACCGACTGAGCCACCCAGGTGCCCCTCTTTACCTCCCTACTGATATCCCCATTTGTTCAAGTTAGACTCTCAAAGTGAAAATCAAATACAGTACTTAATTATATTGGTTTATACTGTACTTGAGTGTGTGCTAATTTTGAGAGGAGAAAATATTATTCCTTTTTATATTAAGGATGTACCAGATTGGAATTTGCTTACTTTGTATAGTGATTGTCACTAAAAATAAAATGAAGAGTTTTCAGTCATAAATTTCCTCACTGGACTTTTTANAAACTAATTTGACAATAAACTATTAAAAAAAAAAAAAAAAAAAGATCCTTCTTGCTCTATTTGTGTCCAGGGAATTTCCCATCCCTATTCTGGAAGCCCAACAGATGAAGTCTGCCCTTTACCTAAACTTGTCATCTACCTGATGTTTGGGGAATCTTGCGTTTCTTCTTTTCTTTTTATTTTAACCAAATAGGTTTTATATTTTTCTAAACAAAGGAACAGGAAATCTGTCCTAGGGCAATTTTCTTTAAGTCATTGGCAGCTAGTTTTATAATTTTTTAAGTTTGTAAAATGATATTGTTACTTGTTCTGTCTTAAGTCCATATACCAATGACCATTATGATCTACTTGGGTTCAAACTTTTGTTTTGACTGTTTTAATTGAATCTGTTGTTTTACTATTAATTAAAAAATAATTAAAGCTATGCTTTGTTTTACATAATAACACTCATTGAGCACCAATGTCAATTGTTTATTGTTGCATTAGGATTTATTAAGCCAGTACATATTTTAGATTAATGTTTTTGTTATCAAATTAATTTTTAAATGTAAATTAGATCCTAATTTTTTTTACACTGACCAGGTGCTTAAATTTGATCTGTTTGTAAGGGTGGACATTTTTTGCTGTGATAAGTAGGATTGTCTTTACAACTGTTGTATTAAAGCATATTAGTATGAGTAATGCACAATTTGTGCATAATTTCTTAGTGAGAGGAAAAACCTTCATTCCCAGTTCTTAGAAATTATGTAATTAGGACTTATTACAAAGAATGGAATGGTTTTAAAACAATTTATGTCAGGGGAGAAACTTATATCTGATTACAAAAAATTTATTCAATAAACTATTGGCCTTCTTTTGTAGGTCTAATTTTTTTTATACATCTTTGATGTCTTCTATTTATAAACAAGACTTTTTCAGCAGTTATCAAGGAATTAGCTAAACTAACTCATGTGTTACTCTTTCTTTTAATTTATACATAAGTAGGTATGATTTATGGTTCTTAAAAATCTTGGGAGAACTTAAGCTGATGGACCTAAGAGATAAGAGATAGGATGTTAATTTTTATATCACAGACGTTGAAATATACTTGTATTATATATGCCTTTCGTGGTGCTACTAAGACTGGTAAATGTCTTTACTCTCTTCTCTGTGCTAAATTTTTTGATGTACATATAAAAGCTTATAGAACACACACTTACTTTCAGACGACCATTTCTTAGCATTTTGTGTTTTAGATGACAGTTTTCATTTCTGTACTTGTTAGTGCTAAAAGGACGTATATCTTCATATTCAGATAAGAGCTATATGAAAGCACAGGTATTTTGATTCTCCCAAACATTTTTAAAATTGTCATGTAAACATACTTTAGTTTGTGCTAAATTTATGATAACTTTTGTTATTACATGTTTATGTATGTAGATATAAATAGCATTTTATTAAAGACATACATATTTTGAGCCTCTACTATGAGAGTAATGCAGCTGTCATTGTTACAGGCTCCTTTTACTCTGACTCTTGTCCCTACAATCTAGGGACTTTACTCCTAACATGACCTACTGATAATTTATTGGAGAAGGTAAGCAAATGGTTACTCCTCTTTATAAAACTTGGGAAACCTCTGTGTTAGGGTTAAATCAGCTTGATTCAGTAGTCCATAATGAAAGGCAGAATTTCCCTAACCCCATACTTCAGAGTTCTTGCCCATTGATGGCTTGTCCATGAAATCTCAGCCTTTCACTTATTATCACGAAGGCAAAGGAAGTAGCACTAGTCGCTCATTCTTCTTAGGCTATCCTTTTGTGTCTTCCATTCTCCTGCATAGTTACCCCCAGGAATTTACTTGGTCTGCAATTAAAGGAATTTTTAATTGGTAGAATTTCAGGAAGAGATTTACAATAAAGTCATTTTGTTTAATTATGTTACTCTATTTAGCATAGTTTAAGGTTGGTCCTGGAGTGGGAAGACAAAATAGTATTTTGTAAAGCCCAGATTTCTCTCCCTGGCTAATGTGATCATTGTGAAGCCATGCTCCTCCCCTCATAGTTAGTCAACATTGTTTTCTCTGTTTCAGCTTGCATTCCCTGAGTAGGCAGGCACACTCCCTAACTTTTGGGAAGTACCAAGTTCACCTGGTTTCCCTAGACTCAAAGGCTCAATGAGAAGGGAACATGTTTTGAAACCACCAGTTTGACAAAGCTGCTTTGAAGGATATAATTGAGACTCTGGAAACAGAAGAAAATACCAAATAGTTATATATCTTTTATATGAACTTAAAACACATGCTAATCAATTTTTATTATTGAGAAAAGTAAGCCTATTGCATTCTCATCCCATCCCTGATTATTCTACACCTTTTTCTTTAATGCTCCATTTGCTTTCATGTTTCTCCGTTGCTACCATCCTGCACCAGTATGATCTCACACTCGTAATTCCCGAGTTTTTGCCTTCTTCATTTAGATCCATTAAGAGGTAATCACTTACAGAGGTCATAGAATCGAACCCATGAGTTGGTTCCCTTGGGTTTGCCAGTGTACTGTGGGGGTAGGGTGGCAGCAGGATCTTGTGGTTCGTTACACACTTAATGGGGGTGTGAGTAGTGGTTCCCTTGTGCAGTCACAGCAGCCACTGGCACCTCTAATACAAATACTTGTAGAATTTAAAGGAGTTGAACACTGTTGATTACCAAAATGTTTTTTTTGTGTGTATTTTTTTTTCCATTTGTGCCCTTAGATTAATTGGTTCTTTTTTTTTTTTTAAGAATTTAGATTTCTTCTACCAAATTTAATTTTGCATACTATGGAAGGAAATTTAAAATTGTAGTAAGTTTAGAATTTGTTTTTTCTAACATAACTAACTATAAATGGAATCTATTCTTTGTCCTGATAGTTCTTTTACCATATGAGGATGTGTGCAATATCCAAAGAAAAAATATTACTTGTAGTAACTGCTGTGTCATGACTTCATTTAAAAATAAGAGGGGCGCCTGGGTGGCCCAGTCTCTGTTAAGCGTTTGACTTTGGCTCAGGTCATGATCTCACGGTTTATGCGTTTCGGGCGCTATGCTGATATCTCGGAGCCTGGAGCCTGCTTTAGATTCTGTGTCTCCGGGGCGCCTGGGTGGCTTAGTCGGTTAAGCGTCCGACTTTCGCTTAGGTCATGATCTCGCGGTTCGTGGGTTCGAGCCCCGCGTCGGTCTCTGTGCTGACTGCCAGCTCAGAGCCTGGAGCCTGTTTCAGTCTGTGACTCCCTCTCTCTCTGACCCTCCCCTGCTCACGCTGTCTCTCTCTCTTTCTCCTAGAAATAAATTAAAAAAAAAAAAAAGAGAGAGAGAGAGAGAAAGGCTGTTTAAAAAAAAAAGAGAGAGAGAAAGGCTGTTTAGATTCTGTCTCCCTCTCTCTCTGCCCCTCCCCCACTTACTCTCTATCTCTGTCTCTCTCTCCCCCACTTTGTCTCTGTCTCTCTCTCTCTCTCAAAATAAAATAAAGACATAAAAAAATAAAAAATAAAAATAAGATAATCACTTTTGTTTTGTAGGACAAACTATTCGAGAGAAAAGAATTGTAGAAACAGCAAATAAAAGAGAAGTAGACTATGAAGTAGGGGATATCCCAACCGAATGGGAAGGTAAGTTTGTGTTTTTAGTAGTATCTTCTGGAAGGCAAATTGTTTATACAAAATTAACAGAAGCAGATATAACTAGATGTTTATTTTTTTTTTACAAAACCTTTAGTAATCTGAATCCATGAAATTTTTTTAAGATATTGCATTTCTTTGAACGTTGTGAAGGTGTCACAGTTTATTTAGTAAGGAAACACATGTACAGTGAAAGGATCTTTTAAACATTAGCTGAATTGGTACTAGGGTGAGCCAAGCGAAGCTCCTACAATAGAAGATTGAAAGAGGCACTCACTTTCATGTGCTGACTGTGCAGTTGCACATCCCCCAGAGTTCAAATATTGTTTCTGGCATGGAATACCCGTATGAACTTGGGAAAGTAAATTCATTCTTCTCAGTCTTGGTTTACTCTTTTATAAACTGTGAATAATACTTGCTGTTACCATCTGGAATATTTGCTTAGCTTAACATGACCCTGTTAGCTCATACCCTGTTAAGACAAGGATGAACACTTGATTCCTATCAGGACTTTGGAATTAAGGTAAGAGATCAAAGTGAGATATAACAGTAGCAGTCAGTCTTTCAGTATAGCTGGAACAATAACTTATGATTGTGGCTAGTTATCTTCAATCTACTATCTAAGCTTTGCTGCAGGAAGAGCTATCTACTAAGAAGAAAAAGGAAACCAGTCTGCAAAACGAAATAGATAGTGAGACAGAATATTTACTAAGTTTCCTGGAAGTTTCTAGTCATATATTTCATTTCTTTATGAATGAAGTTCAGCTGCATATCTGCCTTTGAATATTAGTGCCACCCCACATCCTTATTCTGAATTTCCCCTTTTCCCTTACCATTTCTTTGCCTAGTACCTGGCACATACTAAGTGCTCAGTAAATATATATTGAGTACATGAAATCCAGCTTGAATTAGCTTTTGTTATTTGCATCTAAAAGAGCCCTAACTAGAATACCGGTATCTGTCTCTTTTTTTTTTTTCCTGATTACACTAATATCTATCGTATATCACTTATCACTTACCAAGTATTTACTTGTCTACCTGGTATTGTACCATTGTTTATAATCATTAAAGGTTTAAGCATCACAACAACCCTGTCAGGTAGACAACCCTGTCAGGTAAATCTACCCATTTAATAGATAGGGAGTCTAAGGTCTAGAAAGATTAGATAAATTGCTTAGGTTATATGGCTACAAACTGCAAACAATAGACCTATTGCATTCTGGTGGGTGAAGCATACTTTACGTGTGGTAACTATAGACATTAAGTTACTTTTAGGCCAGTATGTGAGCATAAATATTTCTTTGGAATCATCTTTTCTGTTTTACCTTAAAAGCTATGAAAATATTAGAACTATGAGGAAAGAACATAAAAATGGGTAGAGACCAGAGACTATTTGAAGAAATGTAGAATATAAACTGACAACTTCTAGGAGTAATAAATGAGATTTTTTAACAGACTTTCCAATGTTATGAGTTACCTTTGCAATTCTTAAATAATGCCCATACCTCTTTATGAGTCTATTTTATCATTTTTTCAAAAAATGGTATAGAATTAAAGTGTTTATATAAACAAATTGAGTTACAAATAAACAGGTAATGACTCATTTTTCAAAACCTTTGAGACTTTCAGAGAATTAGAATGAAGTTCTAATGATTTTTTTTTAATGTTTATTTTTATTTTTGAGAGAGAGACTTAAGACAGAGCATAGGCCAGGGAGCAACAGAGAGAGGGAGATACCGAATCCAAAGCAGGCTCTAGGCTACGAGCTTTTAGTACAGAGCCCAACACAGAGCTCAAACCCATGAACCGTGAGATCATGACCTGAGCCAAAGTCGGACCCTTAACCAGCTCAGCCATCCAGGCACCCTAGTTCTAATGCTTTTTATGGCTTTGTCCTGATCCAGTAATTCGGCATAAGTATCCTGTGAGTCATACCCTTAACACAAATGTATCAACCAAACACTTAAACTAAAATCATTCTTATAGTGGTACATATAATGTAAAAGATAATTCCATACCATGAAAATGTAAAGTGAAATCAAATAAATATACAACACACTATGTTAAAAAAAAGAAAGGAAAGTGAAAAAAAACTTTTAAAGTAAATAGTGTCAACAAATGAATCTAAAGTATTTTCAGATCCAGATGAATATTTCTCAATTATTAGTATAGTAGAGGTCCTCAAAATGTATGGGGGATACCTATTAGATGGATGCCCTCTTCCTTCATTCATTCTTTTAGTAAATATCTGTGGAGGACCTCTGCATTCATGGAGTTTACTTTCTGGACTGGGAGAGTAGGTGGGAGAAAGACAGTAAACCAGACAGATAACTATGTAGTATGTTAATGGCCACAGAAAATAAAACAGGGAAGAGGAAATAGGGAGCGTTGGGGAGAGTTATGCAGTTTTAAATAGTGTAATGAAAAGACATTGCTGAGGAAATGACTTGGAATAAAGGCAGAAGAAGGAGCTGTGGATGCAGAGAAGTAGTGGAAGGGTATTCCTGGAGAGTGAGTACCAAAACCCTGAGGCAGGAGCATAAACTCATAGGTTTAATGAATAGCAAGGAAGCCAGTATGATTGGAATAAAATCAGAGGGAAATTAATAAATGAAGTTAGAAAAGTAACAGTATACCCAGTCTTGTAGCACCTTATAGATAATTTCAGGACCCTGGCTTTTACTCTCAGTGAGATTGAATGCCATGGAAGGTTTTGAAAAGAGTAGTCATATGCTTTGTTGTACTTAGCAGCCTCACTCTGGCTGCTACACTGCAGAGACTTAAGAGGGCACAGGCAAAAGTTGGAGACAGAAGGCTCTCCTAATAATTTAGGCAGGGAGTAATTGTGACTTGAACCAGAGTAGCAGTGGAGTGGGAAGTAGTCATATTCTGGATCTTGTAAAAGCAGACCCAGTGGGATTTACTGATAGATTGGATATGGAATGGAGTCAGAGATGCCTATTAAGCTTTTGGTCTCACCTGGGAAAATGGACTGTTTTTCCATGCTCTTGATTCTGAGGGCATTACTGTGGGAGGAGCAAGTTTAGGGGGGAAATGAGATCAATTTTGGAAATGTTAAGTTTGAGATATCTATTAGACATCAAAGGAGAGATCTTAAGTTGTATGTAAGCTGAGAATTTAGTGGAAAAGTTTGAGCTGGAGACAAAATATGGGAGTTGACAGCTAACAAATGGTATTTAAACCTGGGAGACTGGATGAGTTAACAAAGGGAATGAGATAAAGAGAAGATGTGAAGTTCAGAGACTGTCCCCTTGACTGCTCCAGGGTTTACAGATGGTGAAGACAAGAAAGAAGCAACCAGAATAGGGGAAAGAAGGAAAGAAGGAGAGAAGGACAGAAGGAGAGAAAGAGAGAAAGAGAAGGAAAAGTTTCATGTCCTGGAAGCTAATTTTCAAGAAGGAAGAAGGATGAATCCTTCCATTAAATGAAGACTGAGAATTAACTCTTCGCTTTAGGAATAAGGAAGTCCATGATCCTGCCAAAAAAAAAAAAATAGTGTGTAGAGTGTTAAGAACAAAAGCCTGATTAAGAGAAAAAAAAAGGATGGCCAAAGACTATTTAGAGGGAGTGAGTATAGACAGTGCTTATGAGGAATTTATCTGCAAAAGAAAGGGAATGAGTATTGAGGCAGACCCTGGGTAGGAATGTAAAGAGAGGAAATTTATGTTTTATTGTTTAAAAATTTTTTTGATATTTATTTTTGAGAGAAAGAGCACACACAAGTTGGGGAGGGACAGAAAGAGAAGGAACAGAGGATCCAAAATGGGCTCCACGCTGACAGTAGAGAGCCTGATGCAGGACTGGACTCAGGAACTGTGAGATTATGACCTGAACCTAAGTCATATGCTTAACTGACTGAGCCCCTTGGGTGTCCCTAGGTTTTGTCGTGTTTTAAAGATAGCAGAAGTAACCGAATTTTTTTTTCCAGGAATAGAATTTAGTGATTCATCACTTACATATAACACCCAGTGCTCATCTCAACAGGTGTCCTCCTTAATGCCCCTCACCTTTGTAGCCCCTCACCCCCAGTACCCTGCTAGCAACCCTTGGTTCATTCTCTGTATTTAAGAGTCTTTTACAATTTGTTTCCCTCTCTGTTTTTATATTATTTTTGCTCCCTTCCCTTATGTTTATCTGTTTTGTATCTTAAATTCCACATATGATTGAAATCATATATTTGTCTTTCTCTGATGGACTTGTTTCACTTAACGTAATACACTCTAGTTCCATCGGTGTTATTGCAAATGGCAAGGTTTCATTCTGTTTCATTGCCAAGTGTATGCATATATATATATACTTCTTTATTCATTCATTCGTCAATGAACATTTGGGCTCAGTCTATATTTTGGAGTTTTGTTGATAACACTGCTATAAACACTGGGGTGTATCCTTTAGATAAATACCTAGTAGTGCAATTGCTGGGTCATAGAGTAATTCTATTTTTAATTTTTTGAGGAGCCTCCATACTCTTTTCCAGAGTGGTTACACCAGTTTGCATTCCTACCAGGTATGCAAAAGGATTCCTCTTTCTCCACATCCTTGCCAACATCTGTTGTTGCCTGAGTTGTTCATTGTAGCCATTCTGACGGGTATGAAGTGGTATCTCATTGTTGTTTCGATTTTTATTTCCCTGATGAGTGTTGTTGAGCATTTTTTCATGTGTCTGCGACCCATCTGGATGTCTTCTTTCAAAAAGTGTCTGTTGTGTTTTGCCCATTTCTTCACTGGATTATTGGAGTTTGATAAGTTCTTTATAGACTTTGGATACTAACCCTTTATCTGGTATGTCATTTGCATATATCTTCTCCCATTCCGTAGGCACTGCCTTTTAGTTTTGCTGATTGTTTCCTTCACGGTGCAGAAGTTTTTTTATCTTGATAAAATCCCAATAAGTTGATTTTTGCTTTTGTTTCCCTAGACTCCAGAGACATGTCAAGTAAGAAATTGCTGAGGCTGAGGTCAAAGAGATTCTTGCCTGTTTTCTCCTATAGGATTTTAATGGCTTCCTGTCTTATATTTAGGTCTTTTATCCATTTCAAGCTTATTTTTGTGTATGGTATAAGAAAGTGGTCCAGATTCATTGTTCTGCATGTTACTATCCAGTTTTCCCAGCATCATTTGCTGAAGAGACTGTCTTTTTTCACCTGATATTTTTTTCCTGCTTTGTCAGAGATTAGTTGGCCATATGTTTGTGAGTCCATTTCTGGATTCTCTGTTCTGTCCCATTGATCTATGTTTCTGTTTTTGTGCCAGTATCATACTGTCTTGATGTTTACAGCTTTGTAATACATCTTGAAGCCCAGCATTGTGATACCTCCAGACTTAGTTTTTTTTTTCAGGATTGTTTTGGCTATTCAGAGAAGTAACCAAATTTTCAAATAGTGATGGGGAAGATCCAATCAAAAAGGAAGCATTAATAATGCAAGAGAGAGTGACCTTGAGAGGCAAGGTGAGACAGAGTCTAGTACACATGTGAAAGAGTTGGCCTTTGACAAGAGGATGGAAAGTTCATCAGTTGTAATAGCAGGAAAGTAGAGTATAAGGCCATGGATGCAGATAGGTACATAGATGTGATGGTGAGTTTCCTTACAGTCTCAGGGAAACTTTTGAGTTTCATCCATGGCTTGATGGATAGTTCTTACACAGAGCCTCTCAAAATCTCTATCCGCATAATTTAGATGACATTTTAGCTTCCAGTTTTGTTTTGTTGTTGTTTTTGGTAAGTTTAAGCTTGTTTGATGTTAACAGTAACATGCTTTCTCAGGGTACAGGGATTCTCTACCAAACATTTCCAAAGTGCGCTTCATAAAATAATGGCCAGGACATAATATTATTCTCATCCCAGCATCAGAAGACCTAGGTCCTTGATCCTTTTGGGCAAATCGTTTTGCCTCTCTGTTTTTCATCTGTAAAATTAAAAGGCTCTTTCTATCTCTGATGTTCTATGATTACATGACTCTAGAATGTCTCTAATCAACTAACGCCCCAGTCCAGCATCTGGACCTACTGTTGAGCCAGATTGTTTGGCTGGGAATTACTGATAGCTCTTGCTGGTCTTCATCAGATGATAGGATAGCCATATGTATTAGTGATCCACTGCTGCATAACAAATTACCCCATAAGTTAAAGACCTAAAATAACATTTATTATCTCACAGTTTCTATGGATCAGGACTCTAGGCATGGCTTATGTGAATCTTCTTACTCGGTGTGTCTCACAAGGCTGCAATCAGTGTGTTGACCTGGGCTGCAGTCATCCCAAGACTCCTCTCAGGAATCATCCGCTTTGAAGCTCATTCACATGGCTTTTGTTAGGCCCTAGAGGATCTACTTCCACACTCACTCAAATGGGTATTGCCCGGCTTCAAGTCCTTCCTGGCTGTTTGACTGAGGGCCTCAGTTCCTTGATAATTTTAGCTTTATAGGTCTTGATATAAGGTAATGTTAGTCTTACAACCTAGTTCTTCTTTTTTGAAGATGTTTTGGCTATCCTATGTCCTTTGCATTTTCAAATGCATTTTAAAGTGATCTTGTTAATTTTTGCAAAAATTCCTCCTAGGATATTGGTTGGGATTGTGTTGAACCTACATATAGATGAATTTGCAAAGAACTTCTGATGTCTGGACATTACATTTCCCTTTATTTAATTTAGGCCTTCTTTAATTTCTCTTATCACTGTTTGTTGTTTTTATCATACAGATATTGTACATCTTTTGTCAGTATAATTCCTAAGTACATATTTTTATGCTATTGTAAATGATAACTTTTAATGTCAATTTTTGATTGTTCATTATTATGTAAATATACAATAGGTATATGTATATTTATCTTATATGCTATGACTTTGCTAAGCTCAATTATTAATTATAGTAGCCTTTTTGTCAATTTCATCAGATTTTTTACATAGAAGATCATGTTGTCTGTAATTAAAAACATTTTTTCTTTCTTTCCAATCTGGATGCCTTTAAATTTTTAATCTTACCTGTTTGCACTGACTAGGACTACCAGTATACTGTTGATTAGAAGGAATTAAAATGGACATTCTTGCCTTGGTCCTGATATAGTATTCTTTTTATATATTATTGATAGATTTATCTAAACTTTGCTTAATGTTTTTACATGTGTGTTCTTGAGTTATATTGGTTAATTTTTTTTTT
Source organism: Crocuta crocuta (assembly GCF_008692635.1). Classification (NCBI taxonomy): domain Eukaryota; kingdom Metazoa; phylum Chordata; class Mammalia; order Carnivora; family Hyaenidae; genus Crocuta; species Crocuta crocuta. Next base: position 1,007,002 of record NW_027551575.1, on the reverse strand, counting down.
CTTGTAATGTCTGCTTGGTTTTGGTGTCAGGGCAATGCTGATCTCATGAAATTAGTTTGGGTATACTCCTTCTTCAATATTCTGCAAAACTTTTTGTAGAATTAAAACTATTTTTAGATTTTTTAATGTTTATTTTGAGAGAGAGAGAGAGAGAGAATGCGAGCACAAGTGGGGGAGGGGCAGAAAGAGAAGGAGACAGAATCTGAAGCAGGCTCCAGGCTCTGAGCTGTCAGCACAGAGCCCGACACAGGGCTCAAACCCATGAACTGTGAGATCATGACCTGAGCCAAAGTTGGACACTTAACCGACTAAGCCACCCAGGTGCCCTGAGTTAAAATTATTTTTAAAAAATATTTGACAGACTTCACTATTGAAGCCATCCGGGCCTGGAGTTTTCAACTACAAATTAAATTTCTTTATTAGATTGAGGATATTCAGGATGTCTGTATCTTCTTGAATGGTCTTTGGCAGCTTGTTTCTTTCAAAGACTCGGTCTATTTCATCTAAGTTTCCAAATTTTTTCGCATGAAACTAACCATAATATGTTCTTATTATCCTTTTAATATCTTTACAATCTATAGTGATGTCACAGCTCTCATTCCTAATTGTTATGGCTGAATTGTGTCCCTCCAAATTCTATGTTGAAACCTTAAACCCAGCATCTCACACTGTGTTTGGAGACTGTATTTGGAGATAGGGTCTTCAAAGAGGTAATTAAGTTGAAGTAAGGTTATTAGGCTGGGTCTTAATCCAATATGACTGGCATCCTTGTAAGAAGAGGGGATTAGGACACAGACATATACAGAGGTAAGAACATGTGAAAACACATGGAAAAGACAGCCATCTGTAAGCTGAGGGGAGAAACCTCAGAAGAGACTGACCTTGCTAACACCTTGATCTTAGACTTCTACCTTCCAGGATTGTGAAAAAATAAAAACAAATTCCTATTGTTTAATTGCCACTGAATCATTAACACTTTACTTTGCTTCAACAGCCCTGAAACTAATAAGGAAACTAATATATTAGTATTGAGTATTGTTTATGATTCAGTTTTATTTCCAACTGTGAGTCATCAACTGTATCTCTGTTTTGTTACTTGGTTGGCTGTTTTGGTTTTATAGACCATATCTTGGCCATATCTTTCTTTATGTGATATTTCCACTTCATAAAGAGTACAAGAACCTTACAAAGGTGTACTGCTGTTCCTCCCTTCTAAGATTTCTGTTGTTGTCATATATTTTAGTTCTACGTGTTACAAACTACACACAACATCATTATTTTTATTTAAATAGTGAACTAGATAGATTTAGATAGATTCAATCAATAAAAAATATGACATATTTAATTCATATTGTTACTATTTCTAATGCTCTTTATTCCTTTTTGTAAACCCTGATTTCTATCTGCAGTCATTTTCCTTTAGTGTCTAAGACTTATTTTAACATTTCTTTATTGTGAGTCTACTGCCATTAAATTCTCTCAGCTTTCATATGTCTGAAATATATTTTTAAAAGTATTTCTCTGGTGGGATGCTGGCTCACTTGGTTGGTGGGGTATGTGACTCTTGATCTTGGGTGGGGGTTCAAGCCTCATATTGGGTATAGAGATTACTTTAAAAATGAAGTATTTAAAAAAAAGATATTTCTCTGTCTCTAATATTCTATGTTGGGTTCCCCCCCCGCCTTTGAGTAGTTTAAAGATACTTTTCATGGTTTTTTTGTCGAGAAATCTATTGTCCTGCTTTTCTTTATCCCATTGTATGTAACATATATTTTTTTTCTACTGGCTATTTACAAGTTATTCTTTTTTTTTTTTTTAATGTTTCTTTTTGAGAGAGAGAGAGAGAGCAGGGGAGGGGCAGAGAGAAAGGGAGACACAGAATCTGAAGCAGGCCCCGGGCTCTAAGCTGTCAGCACAGAGTCTGATGTGGGGCTCGAACCCACAGACCATGAGATCATGACCTGAGATGAAGTCGGATGCTTAACCCACTAAGCCACCTAGGTGCCCCAAGTTATTCTTTTTTAAACTGTTTTTCAGCAATTTGATTATGATGTACCATCATATAGTCTCTTTTGTGCTTCAAGTTTCATGAGCTTCTTAGTAAGGCTATGGATTTATAGTTTTGTTTAAATTTAGAAAAATTGTAGCAATTATTCTTCAAACACTTTTCTTTGAGTCTCTTTCCATCCTTCCTTTTGGGGATACCATTTACAATTTAGGTTATTTGAAATTGTCTCAAAGTTCACAAATGCTCTCTTCATTTGTGGCGGCTTTTTCTTTTTGAGTTTCATTTTGTATGGCTTCTCTTGCTGTATCTTCAAGTTCCCTAATCTTTTCTTTTACAGTGTCAGATTCCTACACCAATCCATCCAGAGTATTCCTCATTTCAGACATTGTAGTTTTCATTTCAACAAATTTGGTATGGGTCTGTTTTATATCCTGCATGTCTCTACCTAACCTCTTCAATCTGTCCTCTCACTTTTTGAACATATGGAGTACAGTTATAACTGTTTTAATGTTCTTGCCTGCTAATTCTACCATCTGTATCTGTTTTTAGTTGGTTTCGGTTAGTTGATTTTTTTTTTCTCTTCACGATGGGAAGTATTTTTCTACTTCTTTGTTTGCCTTGCAATTTCTGATTGAATGTCAGACATATTAAATTTTTGCCTGGTTGAATACTAGATATTTTTATATTCCTATCTTTATTATTGAGCTTTGTTCTGAGACACAGTTAAGTTAGTTGGAAACAGTTTGATCCTTTGAGGGATAATCTTTTAAGATTTGTTAGGTGGGACTGGAACAGAATTTAATCTAGAACTAATAATTCTGCATTTTTGATGCAAGTCATTGCTGAGCACTCTCCTCTTCCCCATCAATTATGAGGTTTTCCACTATGGGTGATGGAAATTAACATTATTCTTGCTTCTGTGTGAAATATGAATACTTTTCCTTCTGATCTTTTCAGGTGGTCCGTTTCCTGGTCTTAGAAGTTTCTTACTCACATGAACTCATTAGTACTCTACTGAATACTTGATAGCAGCCCCCCATCAATATCCAGAGTTTGCTGTCTTGGAAGCTGCCTCCTGTCTAATCATCTGTCCTGTGAATTTTAGTCACCTTGGTCTCCTTAGACTTCCAGCTCCATATCCATAACATAGGTAGTGTTGTAGATTTTAGCAGGATCCCCACCCTTCCCCCATACTGGAAACTCTCAAAACAGTAAGGTAATTGTAAGGGTAACCTTTGTATGTTTTTAACATTCTGAAGAGATTACTGTATTTCATTATTTGATGTCCACTGTCTTGAAAATTGTTGTTTCATGTCCCTCTTGCTCTCCATCTTGGCTAGAATCAGAAGGCAGCTTTCTTTCAATTCACTTAATGCATTTGAAATTCATTTATATGTTTGCATGAATCAGCAGTTTATTCCTTATTATTGCTGAGTAGAATTTTATCATATTGATATACCAACTTATCCATTTACCAGCTTCAGGACATTTGGGTTGTTTACACTTTATNAAGCAATTATTTATAATTATATATATATTAATATTCCTATTTAGGTATAAATATATGAACATGAATTTTCGTTTCATTCAGGTAACTACCTTGAGGTGGCATTTCTAGTTATGTGATAAGAATAAATTCAACTTAAACTCCTAACTGGTTTTATGCCTATAACATTTAGCTTTCCATTAGTACTGTATGGAGAACTACAGAGGGTCCTCATCTTCCCTAGCCATTAGTGTTGTCAGTGTCAATATATTGGTGTTCTGGTGTCTCACCATGGTTTTAATTTTTATTTCTGTAGTGACTGGTCATGCTGATCATCTTTTCATGATATTTGCCATCTGTAGATCTTCTTTGCTATAGTGTATGTTCATATCTTTTACCCACAAATTTTTTATTTGGTTGGGGTTTTTTCACCTAATTGTTTATCTTTGAGGGTTCCTTATATATACTTGATACAATTCCACATATATGTGATTTGCAAATGCTTTCTTCCCAGCCTGGGGCTTGTCTTTCAATTCTTTTGACAGTACCTGTTAGAGAGCACACATTCATAATTGTAATGAAGTCCAATTGATCATTTTTTTCCTTCTCTGTATCATCATTGTGGTGTTATAAGAAATTTTTGCTTCAGCAAGGTCATGAATATTTCCTCCTGTGTGTTCTTCTAAAATTTTACAGTTTGGGGCTTTACTTCTGCATCAGAGACCCATTTTGAATCTGTTTTTGTGAATGGTATAGATACAATTTCATTTATATGGACATCTACTTTTTTCCAGTGCTATTTTTGATTGTATTAAAATATACATCACATAAAATAAACCATCTTAACCATTTTTAAGTGTACAGTTTAGTGATATTAAATACACTGGCCTTATTGTGTAGCCACTACTATCATCTATCTCCATAACTCTTTTTCATCTCGTAAAACCAGCTCTATACCATTAAACAATAATTCTTCCATTCTTCCTTACCCTTACCCAACCCCTGGCAACCATCATTATACTCTGTCTTTATATTTTTGATTACTCTCCCAGCACTAGTTTTGAAATGACCATCTTTTCTCACTGTTTTTGCACCTTTGTCAAATATCAGTTGTCTTTGTAGGTGTGGTCTATTTCTGTATTCTCTCTTCTGTCCATGGATCTATGTCTGTCCTTTTCTCAATGCCACACGGTCTTGATTACTGAGACTCTGTAGTAAGTCTTGAAATAAGTAATTTGAATTCTCTTTTTCAAAATTGTTTTGGATACTTTGGGCCCTGTGTCATTATATATGACTTTTAGTATCAGTTTATCAATTACTACTCAAAAAAAATCTTTCCAGGATTTTGGTTGGGAATTCATTGAATTTATAGATCAGTTTGAAGAGGATTGAGCCTTCGATGAACCCAGCATATTCTCTCCTTAGGTCTTCATTCATTTTTTCATCTGCAATTTTTAGCTTAGAGATCTTGCCAATATTTTATTAAATTAAAACTTAAGTACTCCTTTTTTAATACTAGAAAGCTTAGCATTTATTCATTAAAGAACACAGGAAATCAACTTATTTCAAATAAAATGATATTGCACTGTGATTCCAACTTTATTCGTCAGCTACATGTTTATGGGGATAGCAGGATCTGGGGGCAAGGCACAGACAGACGCTGCCATTGGACACACATGAAAGCTGCACACATTACAGCAGCTGTTACTAAATGTTAATTTTGAGGGGCTATTGCTAACTGCTTTTTATTTCAGTTTCACATTATTCATTTATAATACATAGAAATACAATTGATTTTTGTATATCAATTGTGTACTTTACACAACTTTGCTAAACTCATTTATTTTAGTTTACTGTACATAAACAATTTGTATTCTATTTCCTCTATTCTAATGTATTTTTTTTTCTTGCCTTGCTTTCCTGACAAGGACGTCCATGCCATTGATGATTAGAAATAGTGAAAGTGGGGGCACCTGGGTGGTTCATTCAGTTAAGCAGCCAACTCTTGGTTTCAGCTCAGGTCATGATCTCATGGTTCATGAGTTCAAGCCCCACGTCCAGGTCTACCCTGACAATGTAGAGCCTGTTTGGGATTCTCTCTCTCCCTCTGTCTCTCTGCCCCTCCACTGCTCGCTCTCTATTTCTCTGTTTCCAAATGAACGTTTCAAAAAATAAAGAAATAGTGAAAGTGAACGGTCTTGCCTTTTTTTTTTTTTTAACTTATAGGGAAAGCATTCAGTTTCTCACTATTAAATTTAATGTTTGCTAGAAATTTTTATATAGATGCCTTCCATCAGATCAAGGGAGCTCTCTTTGCTTACTAGATTTCTGGGAGTTTTTATCATGAATGGTGTTGGATTTTGTCATTTTTTTCCTGCATTTATTAAGTTGAATTTTATGGTTATTCTTTATTCTGTTAATATAGTTGATTACATTGATTGATTTTCTTTTATTATCTCTCAGTTTTTTATTGTGATAAAAGATATATGGCTTAAAGTTCCATTTTTGCCATTTCTAAGTACATAGCTCAGTGGCTTTAGGCACATTTACACTGTTGTACAATATCAACATCATCTCCAGAACTTTTCATCTGCCTAAACTGAAACTCTTTATCCATGAAACAGTAACTTCCCATTCCCAACTGTGTCTGACAACCACCATTCTACTTTCTTTGTCTATGAATTTGAGTACTTTAGGTATCTCATATAAATGGAATCAGTATTTGTTTTGACTCTGGCTTATTTCACTTAGCAAGGTCTTCAAGGTTTATTTATGCTTTAGCATCTATCAAAATTTCATTCCTTTTTCAAGCTGAATAATATTCCATTTTCTCCATATACCAGATTTTGTTCATTTGTTCATCCATCAATGGACATTTGGATTATTTCCACCTTTGGGCCATTGATAATGCTGCTGTGAACATGGCTGTACAAGTATCTATAGTTAAACCTAATTATGTAAATAATTATGGGAAATATCAATGGTCTAAAAGCTCAATGTAAAAGGTAGAAATTGTAAGAATGATATAGAAAACAACTATTTATATCAAACAGTTTAACCTAGTTGACACATATAGAACATTACACTGAGATATTGTAGAATTCATTTTTTTTTTCCATTTTATTCACCTGGATAGGTCATATTCTCTTGCCAGAAATGTTGGAGGTGGGAATACTTGCTTATCTACTCATTTTGTGAGGACAGGTTTACCATGATACCAACTCCTGTCAGAAACAGTAAAGAAAAGAATACTATACACCAATATCCCATATAATTGTAGATGCAGAAACCATTAATAAAATATCAGCAAACTGCATCCAATAGTATATAAAAAGGACAATATGCCATAATGATGTGGAATTTTTACCACTAATAAAAGTTGGTTTAACACTTAAAGATCTACACCTCCCCATTTTCCCCATCTCCCACCCCTGGTAGACACCTACATTCCACATAAAAATGAGATCATGTAGTATTTTTCTTTCCATATCGAGCTTATTTCACCTACCATATCTTCCAGATTCATCTGATATTGTCACAGATGACAAGATTTTCTTCTTTGTAAGACTGAATAATATTCCCTTGTAAATACATATATATATATACATATTTATGTATATATATATATGTATATACACACACACACACACACACACACACACACACACACACACCATAGTTTCTTCATTCTTCCATCCATGGACAGTTAGGTTGTTTCCATATCTTGGCTATTGCTAATAATGCTGCAGAGAACATGGGGGCACAGATATTTTTTATTCTCTCATCTAAAATGCCATTAAAAACACTAAGTATTTAGGGATAAAGTTATAAAAATATGTCTCTACAACCTGTACATTGAAAAATGCAGCACATTCCTAAGAGAAATTAAAGGAAACCTGCATAAGTGGAGATAAACACAGTTTTCATGGTTCAGAAGTCAATAGTAAAAGATGTTATTTGCCTCCTAATTGATCTGTACATTTAGTGCATTCCAAGTCAGAATACTAGTGAACTTTTTCTTTTTAAAATTGACATGCTGATCCTAAATGTTATATTAAAATGTAAAAGGATCAGGACACCTAAAACACTTCTTATTCTTTTCAAATTTTTATTTAAATTCTAGTTAGCTAACATACCTTGTAATAATAGTTTCAGGTGTGCAACTTAATGATTCATCATTTATACACAGCAGCCAGTGCTCATCATAACAAGTGCCCTCCTTAATCCTCATCACCTGTGTAACTCCTCCCACTGCCCACCTACCCCCTGGTAACCAGTTTTTTCTCTGTAGTTAAGACTCTTTTGATTTGCCTCTCTTTTTTCCCCTAAGTTCATTTGTTTTTTAAATTCTACATGTGAGTGAAATAATATATTTGTCTTTCTCTGACTTATTTTGCCTAGCATAATACTCTAGCTCCATGCATATCCTTGCAGATGGCAAGATTTTATTCGTTTTGATGGCTGAGTAATATTCCATTGTGTATACATACCACATCTTTATGCATTCATTAGTGGTTGAATATTTATGCTCTTCCAATAACTTGTCAATTATTGATAATGCTGCTGAAAACATCAGGGTGCATGTATGCCTTTGAGTCAGTATTTTTATATCCTTTGGGTAAATACCTAGTAGTGTACTTGTTGGATCATAGAGTAGTTCTATTTTTGACTTTTTGAGGAATCTCCATACTGCCTAAAACACTTTTTAAAAAGAAGAACAAGGTTGGAGGATTTAACTTAAAAAAGCTACATTTTTCGAGACAGTATAATACCACCATAAGGATAGATATAAAATTAACGGAATCTAACTGAGAGTCCAAAAGTATTCCTGCACTTATGTGTTCATTTGACTTTTCAACGAGAAAAGGAAATTCTTTTCAACAACTAGTGTTAAAAGTTGGATTTCCATATGGAAAAAAAAAACAACAACTTTGATCTTTACCTCCTATTATCTCTAAAAGTAACTTGAAATTGATCACAGACCTAAATGTGAAAGTTAAAGTTTTTAAAAGAAAACATTGGACAAAACCTATCATGGCATAGTCAAAGAATTATACAAGACACCAAATGTAATAGAAAAAATAAGACAAGCTAGACTTCATCAAAAATTTTTAAATTCTCTTTTTTAACAGATAACTCTGAACAAATGAAAAGATGGATGAGGAGAAAATTTGCAATACATATCTGACATAAAACTTGTGTCCAGAATAGGTAAAGAACTCTTACAACTCAATAATAGGACAAACATCAGAATTTAAAAAGAAGACATGTAAAATCATTAGTTATCAAGGAATGCAAATTAAAACCAGAGTGAAATACCACTACATATCACTGGCTAGTTAGAATTTAAAAGATTAGCAATACAAAGTGTTAATGAAGATGTAAAGCACTTGAAACTTACATAAATGTTTGGCTGATGTGTAAATGGTACAACTACTTTAGGAAACAGCTTATTCTTTATAAATTTGAACATACTCTTACCCTATAACCTGGAAATCTGCTGGGTGTTAACTCAGAGATATAAAAACATGGTCTACCCAAACCCTTGTACGGAAAGTTTTCATGGTAGCTTTATTCATAAAAGCTCAAATTTGAAACCTCCCCAAACACCCAACAAAAAGTGAGTAGATAAACACATTGTCCTTTTCCATATAGTGGAATACTACGCAGAAATAAAAAGAATGAAGTGCTGCTGTGCTCACTGTATTTTTTTTTCTAAATTGCTCTGCATCAGTATTACCAGAAACGTAGCTAAAAACACTACACATTTATCATCTCCAGTTCTTGTGGTCATGAGTCCAGGCCTAGATGGATTTTCTACTTAGGGTCTCACATAGACTGCAATCAAGGTGTCTAGGACTGCATTCCCATCTGGAGGTTTGAGTGTGAAAGGATCCATTGTTCCACATGTATGGTTGTTCATAGAATTCAGCTCCTTGCAACTATAGTACTGTGAGCTTCAGTTTTTCACTTGATGCTGACCACTAGAGGTCACTTAGTGCTCCTAGAGGTCACTGGAAGTTCCTTGCCACATGGGATTCTCCAATATGCCACCTTTTCTCTTATAGCCAGCAAGGGAGAGACTCCAGCAAATGGATGCTATAATCTCATCTAACGTAATCATTCACTCATAGACGTCCCATCACTTTTGCCCTCTTATCATAGTTAGAAGTAAGTCATAGGACCTGCCTTCACTCAGGAGGAAGAGGCCATACAAAGGTGTGGACATGAAGAAATAGGAGTTGTGGAGGACACCTTAAGAGTCTGTTCTCTGCACACAGTTACATGGATGAACTTTAACAACCTTATGTTGAGTAAAATAAGATAGGTGCAAAAGAGTGCATACTGTAAAATTCCATTTATATGAAATTGTAAATAAGACAGAACTCATCAACAGTGACAGAAAGTGTAGCACTACCTGGGGGCTGTGGATGGATTAGGGTGGGCGTTTGCGTGTGGTCAGAGATTAGGAAACTTGCCAGTGATGGAAACATTCTATATACTAATTGTGGTGCTGGTTAGAACGTTCTATACGTTTTTCAGAATTCATGGAATTTCACACCTAAAATGGTTTCACTGTACTGTTTATAAATTATATCAAACTAAAGTGGATTAAGGAAAAAGAATTGTAGGGGCACCTGGGTGGCTCAGTCAGTTAAGCGTCCGACTTCAGCTCAGGTCATGATCTCACGGTTCATGGGTTCAAGCCCTGCGTCGGGCTCTGTGCTGACAGCTAACTCAGAGCCTGGAGCCTGTCTTTGGATTCTGTGTCTCCCTGTCTCTCTGACCCTCCCCTGCTCATGCTGTCTCTATCTCTCTCTCAAAAATAAATAGAACATTTAAAAAAATTTTTTTAAAGGAAAAAGAATGGTAATAGGCTTGAGCATCACAAAATTTTTAACTTAAATATACCAATTAAATCTAATATCATCTTTAAGATATGCTCGAGTCAGTAATCAGAAAGTGACTCATTTCATAATACATCATTTAAAGAATTTTCACATTTAAAAAGTACAGTCTTGTTTTTATAGTTTTTTTTTTAATAATGTATATACACCCAGAACTGACAAAGATCAGTTTTTAAAAGATGAGGGCTTATTATAGTGTTCTCCTTTCCTTGAACAAATTAAACAACACATTTTTCTAATGTAATATCTTTTGGATACAGACTCCTCACAAGCTTTCCGTAATTTTAGTTCTGAACGGTCACCTCCTGAATCTAGTGATAAATGTCACATTTACCTGAACCCCTGTTGGTACTGCTTCTAAAAGTGTATTAGCCGTTTCCAGTGCTTATAGAAATTTGAAAAATATATGCTTCGCGAAGTATTTTCCTGCTTGCTTTTTCTAGAGTCTTTTAGTGATTAATGGGAACTTTAATTTGCATGCTCACTTTTACGCTTATTATAGTGTGTTATGTTCCAATAAGAGTATTAAAGTTCAATGAAAATCTCATGCATACTAATGAGAATGCAGATGAACACTGATGAAAGAATGCTAGGATCTTAAGACATAAACTGTCCAGTTATCTTGCTAAATTCTGTTCAAACAATGGTTACATTATAATGAAGACTGATACAGAATCCACCATACAGATATAATTAGCAATGGCAAAATCATTATATAATTTATAATTGGATAGAGGTTCAGTTCCAGATTGTTAGGAGGATAAAAAAAAAAGAAATGTAATGATTTGATATTAATGCTTATTTTTATTCTTCCTCTTTCTAACCCTTGCCAACCTTCAGCAGGATATTTCCTTTATTGCATATAGTGATTGGGAAAGTTAGGGATGATTATATAAATGAGTTTTCACATTGAATATTTCCAGCTGTAGCCTTTATTGGATACGTAGCAGCAAACGGTCATCAACCATCATCTCAAGAACATTTGAAGTATCTGGTTATTGTAGAATTACACAAATTTATCCCAGCAATTGCATTTATTTATCTAGATAAAACAAAGATCTTTTTTCTTGAGCCATTTAAAACAAAGCTAAAGGAAGTCCTGTATCTTTCCTTAGAGAATAGTGTGTCCCATGAGGGTGACTATTCTAGGCAGTACTTAATAATATATTACCTGAGTTATAGTGCATTCTTCTATGCATGAATTTTATAAACTTCTACAAAACAAACTTTAGAAAACATATATCAGTGTTTACTCGATATATTAATTTATCTTGGGATTTTTTGAAAATTATGTAGTAATTCTCTTGACATATATTTCTTATTTTAACCTTACAAAGAAACGGGAAATGTCGTTTTATGAGTTTGTTGATAAGACAGTTTGCTGTTTTAAGTTGTTTTTCTTGTGGTGATAAAGTTAAGTATGCATTGTGCCGTGATACTTTCCAGCATGATCTAACGCCAACAGTTTATGTTCACAGACTCTCGAGTACATGGTGTTCATTAGTAAAAAGTGTAATAGTTAATAATGATTTTTATTTTAGATATTGTGCAAGTGTTTTTGAATCAGGATAGATAGTTCTTGATACAAGGCTTGTACTTATTGGGTTGGCAATAAGTCGTTGGCCAAATGATAAATATTTTATAGCCTTTGTGGACTCTACAAGTGTGGCTATGTTCCAGTAGAACCTTATGTACTGACAGTGAAATTTAAATTCTATGTAATTTTTATGTGTCTTGAAATACTATTCTTCCCTTGATATTTTTTTCAACCATTTAAAAATGTAAAACAATTTATAGGCTAAATTTGGCTCACAGGTTGTATAATTTGCCGACCCTGCCCTAGCATTTGATTTTTCTTAATTAACTTTTAATCTCATTTAAAACTGAAGATTTACTGCTTAAAAGCTTATAGAGGTATATGGCTTATATTGAATTGTTTTAAAAGAAGCCTCTATCCTAGGGGGAGAAATGCCCATGAATAAAGCTAAGTAACTTTTATTTTGACCATAAAAAGGCAGTTGAAAATTCCATAAAGGACTCGTTTCCTTGATTGCACAGAGGAATCTTGCTATTGCTAAGCTGGATTTTCTAACGCAGGTAAAAATCCCATTACAACAAATATTTGTGTAGTGGAAGTATTTTATATTGCAAGTATTCATTCCACAGCTGTATTAAGAACCTACTCTTTTGAGGCATTCATGTGGTAGAAAAATAAATCTCCCATGGATACATCTTGCTACCAACAACCTTAGAATCCTAACAAGGAATATAAAATCTATACAAGTTGTGACTGGAAATGGACCAAATAGGAATGGTAGCTAATGAGAAAGAGAATGCAGTGGCCCCTGGGTGGCTCAGTCTGTTAAATATCCTACTTTACCTCAGGTCATGATCTCGCGGTCCGTGAGTTTGATCCCTGTGTGAGGCTCTGTGCTGACAGCTCAGAGCCTGGAGCCTGCTTTGGATTTCTGTGTCTCCCTCTCTGTCCCTACCCCGCTCACACTCTGCCTCTCTCTGTCTCTCAAAAATTAATAAATGTTAAAAAAAAAAAAAAACCCACTAAAACAAAAAAGAAAGAATGCAGAGAAAACAGGGTTAGAAACTCAGAAGTCGGAGTAGAGAAGGTAAAACTCTGGAACTATATTAAAAATACTTATACGGGATCAGTGCAAGGCCTACAGTTGAATGTTGCTCACTATACACCTACAACCATTCAGTACTTGGCTTGTCTAGAGGACAGTTTGTGCCTGGTGCTATTACTTGGGTGACAAAAGGCAGGCTGGTGGAGCTGGTCTGATGGGAAGGTAGCTGGTAAACAGACAGAGATCGAGTTTTAGAGCCATTTTAACAAGAGGTTGATTCCCAGGCTGTTGAGTTTATGTGGATTACTTAATCTTTGTGAACCTCAGTTTCTCATACTGTAAAATGGGGTCACCAATTCTTATTTTCTGACTTGTAATTAAGGTTGCAACCTATTCTTCCTAGTTTTGTGTTCTTTGCATGTTGCTTGCTGAAATTTGAGAGGCAGCTTAATAGAATATGGATAGCTTTTGGAGCTGGAAACAGGGTCAAATCTACACTCACATGCTACCCTTAGTATATAAATTTGAGAATGTAATTTCTCTACTAAATCAGGATACTTCACAATTTTGTAAGGAAAATTAAATCAATTAAAGTGATCAGTTTTCTCCTTTTTAAAGACCAAATTTCTACCGTATAAGGATATTTTCTTTATATATTCTGATAGTCCAAGCTAATAGTATTGCACTTAAGGTTTTCTAGTCTATTTTAAAATATATAGGTTTATTGAATTATAGTGATAAAAATAGTTGATAATAATATTAACTTAGACTTAATGCTTACTGTATACCAGGCTCTGAGCTAAAACTTTTTATATATATAATTTCATATACTTTTCACAACAACTTTTAAATGTAGGTATTATTATAATTTAAATTATACAGATTGGAAATCTGATGCTTACAATATTAAGTAGTTCCCCCACAGTGACACAGCCAGTAAGGGATGAAGTTGAGATTTGAACCCAGAAAATCTGATTCTACTCTCCTAAACATCATCTTCCATGTGATTCATATATACTTCCCTTGAGGCAGCTGGCCCACTCCCTTCATGTTGCTACAAAGCACTGAGCACTCAGGTGAATTCAGATAATTATTAGGTCTGATTTTAGAAATGGAACTGCCTTTCTTTATTGAACTCCCTATGCTGTTGTATTTTTTCAGGAACAAATCATTACCTGACATCATATATTTGTGTGTTTGTTTTCTGTTCCCCTTCACCAGTATATATGCTGCAGGAGAGGAGAAAGTTCATGTTTAGTTCCTTCTTACATGTCCAGTGCCTAAAACAACATGTAACAGGTGCTCAGTAAATATTTGCTTTATGCGTGAATAAGTAAAATGTTTGTGCAAATTACCAAAATTTACATTTAAATATTATTTGTCTTTCTAGCTTGGATTAGAAGAAAAAGAAAGACTCCACCTACAATGGAGGTAAGAATATACAACGAAAATACTCAAATAGCCTGTATTTATAATGCTGTGTTTCTCAGTTGGGAGTTTACATGAAGCCTCAGAATAAATATTATGCGTCTTCCTAGAGTGCTCATTTTACTCCACAGACAAGATGTAAAAAATTTTTATAATAAATGCACAAGTTATAGAATATAACATACAATTCATAGCAATTTTAAAATGAAATAATACAAATGCAATACAAAATTAAAATATTTTTTAAAAAGTTTAGACTTATAGCAGCTTACATCAGGATATTTTGCCTGGTTCCTGGGAGCTGTGTTCTGATATGGGTGCTTTGGTGGAAAAGTCTGAGACATGCTGAATTTCATGGTCCTATCCAAATCGTGCTTAATTTTTCCCTTAATTTTATATTAAACATAAAATGTTTTTTAATTTTGTATACATTTAACTCTATCGAGTATCTGAAGAAACCTTAAAATATACAATTAGCATGTAACATGGAACACTTAGTAATTAATAGTTGAATTCTTATTTTAAACTTTAAAAACATGGTTTTGGTAATATGCAGAATAAGAAGTATAGCAATGCTGTGGTGTATGTATTTTTAAAACATAGTTATTTCATAATTTTTATGTTAAAAACAGTATCACAAAGTGTTCTAAAATTGTTTTGTTAGAATTAAATGCATTTCATAAGAGGAAAATTTCCACATGGATTAGGGTACCAGCTTTTCCTTTTCTTCTATTTAGGACCCCCTCCTCTTTTCTCTCCCCTTTTCCATTATTACTACAGCCCTGATGACAACAGAAATGTGGCTCCACCAGTCAGGGCCCACTTGTTGAGAGGTGGGGTACTCCAGGGCAGAACTCATGGTGACCCGTAAGTTGGCTCCATTTCTCCTATACCGACCCCATCAATGCTTGTCAGGCAGAGGTCTGAACGATCGTGTCTCTGAGCCCATTTCTAGCTTTGTATGTTACTTTCACTTTTGCCCTGCCCTCCTCTTGTCATACCTTTCTTTCTAATATCAGTGGACCTTGGAAATAAAAGGGAAGAAAAAGTCATTGTGATCCAAGATTCAGAAGCATCTCCAGTGGTTTACAGTGGTAGGAATCATCGAGAAGTCCTTCCAGTTCCCCTTCATTTGGCCATAATAAGAGTTCCTATTCTCAGAGCTAAAGATGTTTCTTCTAACCTCGGAATTCTGAAAGCCTTCTTCAACGGAAACATTAATATGCAAAGCGATTAGATGAAGGCACCTGCAACTGTCAGGGCTAAGACACCACCCCTGTAAATTTCAGGTAATCCCAGCGTTTCAGACAATCTCCAATCAGAACAGTGAGACCAAGTCATTCCATCCATGATACTCATATTCTTGAATATTTGAATAGGAGCCTTCCCTTGCTTCTTTTCTAACGTATTATCAATCTCATCCTTCTTTATGCTCTTTTGTACCCTCCCCACCACACACGCATATACCTTTCCTTCCCTCTTGATCTCTTCCACTCTGTTCAGGAATTTCTGTTTTTTTGTTAGCAAATTATCCTTAACCTTTAATAATTTCTTAGGAACTTTCTCTACCACAAAACCTCATCTGAAATCTGCCTGTGTCTGAAAAGATAGTGAGCCTTCTTGTGCTCCTTTTACCACAAACCACAGAAAGAATGTGGGTTCAACTGTTCCTTTCTTTCCCTGGTCCTTTCCAAAATATTCTTTCATTTTGTGGACCCAGGGGAGAGTAGTAACTTTTCAACCTAAGTATGTTTTTCTCCACCTGTTGATAATTTTTGTCTCTGCCAACCTGCAGGCCACTCCCCACCCTGATGGTGAAGATGAGAACCAGACTTACAGACTTCTTCAGTGCCTTTCCAAGTTTTAGATGTTCAGTTTTTTTTTTTTTACTCCATCCATGCTAATATCCATACCACAAATGAACAGGTGTTCCATAGGCACACCTTAGTTCTTATTGTCACCAAACACCATTCTTTTTTTTTTTTTAATTTTTGTAATTTTTTTTATTTATTTCTAGGAGAGAGAGAGACAGCGTGAGCAGGGGAGGGTCAGAGAGAGAGAGGGAGTGACAGACTGAAACAGGCTCCAGGCTCCGAGCTGGCAGTCAGCACAGAGCCCGACGCGGGGCTCGAACCCACAAACCGCGAGATCATGACCTAAGCGAAAGTCGGACGCTTAACCGACTAAGCCACCCAGGCGCCCCAACACCATTCTACCACTACAGCTTGTAAACTCTTAAATCCCAGATTCTACGTATGTCATAATAAGAGAAAACTATTTAATTTAAACTCAATTTAAACTACTTAATTTAAAATAAGCAAGTTTACAGAGAGCCACAAGAATTAAATGTATGGCTTAATGGGTTATTATACGGTGAATTCCACACAGGTCAGAAATAGAACTTTGTCATCTATTCTAGAATCACGTGCTGTGTCTCAATATAGCCTCCCCCAAAAGCAATTTTGAACCTTTCATAGTACTCATTTTCTCACAGTTTTATATAATTTCATCACCCAAATGTACATTATAGTTTAGAGTTTTCCATTTTGTAAAAACTTCATATTTGATTTAAATCTCCATCAATCTCTTTGGTTCTCCCCCACCCCTTTTATTTTCTTATAAATTTATCTGTTGAAAAACCCAGCCTGTTTGGCCTGTAGAGCTTGCCACAGTTTAGATTTTGTTGACCTTATGTTATTCATATTAGTTCAAGACATTCCTTTGTCCTCTGTCTTTCCTTCAGTTTGGCACCTGGATCCAGAAGCTGGCTACTCATGTTTGATCTTTTTGTCAAGACTGTAGAAAATGTTGGCAGGACTATGGTAGAGCACATCTTGTTGTGCCTCTCTTTGTAATTTTCACAGTTGTTTATGCTTCATGCCTATGTCAGTTCATTGGAAACAACCTCCTAATCTTGCATATCTGTTAAAACTAGTTAGTTTTCAAGATGCTATCAATCATTTGAGCTCTCTACTTTTTTTCAAGTCTCTTAGTGAACTCCCACCCCCAAACAGACTTCTTTCCCTTCTACATGTATACTACAGCTAAAGGTTAGCCAATAACAATTAGAATGCCGTTTACAGTAGTGTCAGAAAAGATAAAATACCGTGATATAAATTAAGCAAAATATATGCAGGACATGTACACTTAAAACTAAAGAATGCTGTTGAGAAAAAGAAGACCTAAATTAATGGAGAGAAATATCTGTTCGTGGGTTAGAATATTTAATCGCTAAGATATTATTTCTTCCAAATTGATCTACAGCAGGAAAGCTTATACTTTATCATGCATCACCATCACCAGGAAGGCTTGTTAAAACACAGATTGCAGGGCCCAGCCCCAGAGTATTTGATCCACTAGGTCTTAGGGTAAGGCTTGAATATTTGCATTCATAACAAGTTCCTTGGTGATACTAATGCTGCTGGTCAAGAGCCCTTACCTTGCAAACCACTAGTGTAGAAAGTCATTTAAATAAAAACCAAATTAAAATTGCATCAGACTTGTACAAATCAAGATATTTATGAATTCTAAAATATATTTTTCAATGCAAAGGCCCTAAAGTAGCTGAAAGCAACCAAGAAAAAAGAGATAAAAATTAGAGAACTTACACTGTCTGGCACTAAGACTTAACTCTAAAACTATAGTAATCAAGACAGTGTGGCACTGGAATAAGGATATATAAATAAATGAATGAAAAAGAATAGATAATCCAGAGGTAGACACCATACAGCCGATTGGCTTTGACACTGGCACCAAAGGAACACAGTTACAAATGGAAAGTCTTTTCAACAAATGGTACTAGAATAACTTAATATCCACATGGAAAAAAATAAAGATCCCTACTTGACATCATGTGCCAGTATTAATTCAAGATGGAACCTAGACTAAACATAAAAGCTAAAACTTATAATGCTTCTAGAAGAAAACATAGTGGAATATCTTCACAACTTTGGGGTAAACAAGAGATAGAAAGCACTATCCAGAAGGGAGAAGCATTGGTGAATTGAACTTAATCAAAACTAAAACTAAACTTCTCAAAAGAGAACATTAACAAAGCAATAAACTGGGAGAAAATAATCACAGTGTATGTATTTGATAAAAGACTCATATCCAGACTACACAAAGAACATCCCAACTCAATGATTTAAAAGAAAAGAAGGCAAAGCTAATAGAAATTGGGTAAAAATCTTGAACAGTCACTTCATAAAATACAAGAATGAGCACTAAGCCTATGAAAAGATGCCATCTCTAGTCATCAGAGAAACCACAGTGAGATGCCACTATACTACACACTCAAGAAAAGAGCTAAAATTCAAAAGATTAACAATAACTAGAGCAACCATACTTTTCATGTAGTGCTGGTTGTTGTGAAAATAATACAACCACATTAAAAAAAACTGGCTGTTTGTTATAAAATCAGACACCTCTACCCTCTGACACCAATTTTTCTCCTTGGCCCCTTTGAAGTCTGAAGGAATAAATATTTAGGCATATTGGGAAGCTCTGTCCAAAAGAAGGTCTAGTTGCTTGGCACACCATGCAAGGCCTCCTGATTTGTGCCCAGCCCACATTTTCTTACTTTCCTTCTTATGCTTGTTATACCCACTCAACTTTCCAAGGAACTCCCTGCTGTTTCTTAGGTTTACTGTCTTTTCTCTCCCTCATCACCTGGCACACTTCTGCTTGTGCTTAGTTCCCTTTAAAATTTTTTGATGGGATTCTTTGATTCCCTTTAAAATTCCTCGACTGTTTGCTCAACTTTTCATCCCGTAGAGTTAATCACTCCTATCTAGCTAGAGCTGTACTGCCATGTACAGCTGTGTAGTTCTTTGAGTTCAGTATCATAATTGTTTTATTTTTCCATCTTTCTGACTATATTATGAGCTGTATGACACAAGGATTGTGTCTTGTTTGTATGTCACAGACACCTAACACAAAGCCTAATTCATTATTAGATAAGCTTTTGTTGACAGAATTGGAAATCTTGTTGCCATGTAAGTATATTCCATGGTTTCCATACAGAGTTTGAATTTCCAACCAACCCACTGTAAAATGACCCGACAAAACTGAATATATTTTGAAGTTGAGTATTGCCTATACTGTACTGTTACTGTAGGTTGCCAATCTAGTATAGCACCTTTTCATCAGTGTGGTACAAGTTGAATTAATATTTCACAAAATTAATGAGATAAACTTTTTCTAGTGGTGACTATATTCCATTTGAAGTCATGTATAGCAAATATTTTTAAATATTGCTTCTCCTTTCATACTGACAGAACAGTAGGAAACAAAATAAAGTTTTCTGTTGTAAAAAGTAAATAAATATATTGCCAAGTATTGACAAAATACATGACTCAGCTATAGGTTTACAGACATTAGAAGAAAGCTATAATATTACACCTCACCTATTTCATTTTTAATACATATACTTCATGAAAACGGAAGAGGAAATTCTAGAAGCCAGTAGAAATGGAGTTGGATATAGTGATGCTGTAGTGAAATGAAAGGTTGGGGCAGCTAGGTAGGATAATACTTTACAGTAACTTGTCTACTTAACCATATTCTCAGATCTGAGTTAGAAGCTCCAAAGACTCACTTTTGTCTGTGTCCGAGGTGATTTGGCTCTACGAGATATCACAATGACTAAAAGACATGTGAGCTTGAAATAGTTGCCAGAATTCCAGTCTGTTAATTTACAATAGAAATTCACTTGGCACAGGAAAAAACAGTAGGCTACCTGGTAAGTATGGCATTAGGATAAGGGGAGTTAAGTAAAATAAATGTTTAATTGCATCAGGACTAAAACTGCCTGTTGTGTGCATCTCACAATAGGGATAATCTGACCCATAGGAATGGAAATATTTAAATAGAATTGGCCACAGTTACCAACATCTGTCTCTATCCTAGGAATAACCTTATGATTTGGAATAGAAAAAATTGCCATGTGCTGGTTGAGGCTTTTGCTTTCAGGGACAATTTTTTATGGACTGCTAGCATTTGTCTCTGTGATCTCTTTTTTTTTTCTTTGCCATTTGTTTTTATTTCCCCATTCTGACTGACATATTATTTCTTTTGCTATTACAGTGGTTACCTTATGATCAAATATTGCTGGCCCTGCAGATGTTCTTACATTTATTCTTTTCATGTCGCTGTTCTGGCCTATAAGGTGTTGATCTTACAGCTTAATTTTCAGAGAGAAATCTTATTTCTGAATTCTTTTTTTTAAGGTGTTATTTTAAGTAGTCTCTGCACCCAACATGGGACTCGTACTCATGACCCCAAGATAAAGAGTAGCATCTTCCACTGATTGAGCCAGCCAGGTGCCCCTTATTTCTGAATACTTGAGGCCCATTTCACCATTGTCTCCAAGTAACTGATACTTATTGCCCAGTATTAAGCGCCCAGTATTATGTTCATTTTAGAAGTTACAGAATTGAGGGACACCTGGGTGGCTCAGTCGGTTAAGCGTCCGACTTTGACTCAGGTCATGATCTCACAGTCGTGGGTTCAAGCCCCATGTCATGCTCTGTGCTGACAGCTAGCTCAGAGCCTGGAGCCTGCTTCAGATTCTGTGTCTCCCTCTCTGACCATCCCCGGCTCACGCTGTTTCTCTCTCTCTCTCGGAAATAAATAAAATGGTAAAAAAAAAATTAAAAAAAAAGAAGTTACAAAATTGAAATGTCTTTTAAAATGCATATTTTGTATTTGTAGCCCCACTTCCTGCTACCTTAAATTACAGAGATGGAGTTTGGACCCCTACCTCAAACCTCACACTATCACTTCTGGTTATACAGGAAATGGATAAGAAAATTGCAACATGTTCATACAGTAGGTTAAACATGATTCATTATATAGATAAACCAAATCTTCTTGACCCATTCATCAGTTGATGGACATTTAGGCTCTTTCCATGATTTGACTATTGTTGAAAGTGCTGCTCTGAACATTGGGGTACATGTGCCCCGATGCATCAGCACTCCTGTATCCCTTGGGTAAATTCCTAGCAGTGCTATTGCTGGGTCATAGGGGAGTTCTATTGTTAATTTTTTGAGGAACCTCCACACTGTTTTCCAGAGGGGCTGCACCAGTTTACATTCCCACCAACAGTGTAGGAGGGTGCCCGTTTCTCCACATCCTCGCCAGCATCTATAGTCTCCATAAAATGGAATACTACATTGCAATGAGAAAGAATGAAATCTGGCCATTTGTAGCAATGTGGATGGAACTCCAGGGTGTTATGTTGAGCAAAATAAGTCAGGCAGAGAAGGACAGATACCATATGTTTGCACTTATAAGTGGAAACTATAAAAGAAAAAAAAAACATAATTCATTAACAATGAATAAACTAGGGGTACCTGGGTGGCTCAGACAGTTAAGCATCCCACTCTTGATTTTGGCTCAGATCATGATCTCATAGTGCATGGGTTCCAACACTGCATCGGGCCCTGTGCTGACAGTGTGGAACCTGCTTGGAATTCTCTCTCTCTCTGCCTCTCCCCTGCTTGCTCTCCATCTCCCTCTCCCTCTCCCTTTCTCTCACTCTCACTCTCACTCTTACTCTCACACTCACTTTCTCTCTCTCTTTCTCTCTCTCTCTCTCTCAAAATAAATAAACAACCTTAAAAAATGAATGAACTAGAGCTGCATGTATCATTGGGTGATGAATCTCAGAAACATGCCAAACAAAAAGAGCAAGTAACAGAAGATTTCATATAGTACAATACCATTTATATAAAGTTTGAAAGCAAGGAAAGATTAATGGACCTTCAAGCAAAGTTAGCAAGTTAAACTATGAGTTTACTTTTTCTTTGCAAACCTAGTGAAAACAACAGCAAAGGGATTTATTTTAAAAAGCATAAACCTACAAGGTGAAAGGAATTGAAGAGACAAAAACAGCAACAATGTTTTGGAAGCTGGAAAGCAGATGAACAGGTGGTAACAGATTTAGCAAAATTGAGAATGACTTCTCATCTGGCAGAGAAGAAAGCCCAGAAGCAACCCGGTTTATATCACAGAGCCCAAGAATGTTCAGTAATTGGCAGTGCCAGGAAATTCTAAAAGTGAAGTTGAGGCTGGTGCTAAAAACAATAACTCAGTTGAAAATCTGCTTGAGAAGCAATTAGAAGCTAACCAGTAAATTTTAGATGCAATAATAGAGTTGGAAAAATCACCATTTTTCAATTATCTTTGTAATAGATCATTTCCTTATTCAGGGAAAATTTTTTAGTGCGTGCTGAAACCATTGCATCACATTTTGTTGGGAAACAAAATATTTACATGATCTTGGGATCATGGGTGGCTCAGTCAATTAAGTGTCTGCCTTCAGTTCAGGTCGTGATCTCACAGTTCGTGGGTTCAAGCCCACATGGGTCTCTGCACTGACAGCACGGAGCCTGCTTCAGATCCTCTGTATCCTACTCTCTCTGCCCTTCCCCCATTCTCTTTCTCTCCCTTTCTCCCTCTCTCTCTCTCTCTCTCAAAAATAAAATAAACACTTAAAAAAAGATGTTTGCATGATCTCAAGACATCTCCCTACAGATTATGTATTAATTACAAAGGGAAAAAAGGTATATTTATAGTAGACAAATCTAGTGGATACCAACTTAATCAAGTGGTCAAAAGTTGTACCAAGTAGGACAGATTTAACAACATGTGTGCCTCCTTGTATAATGCACTGAGAATAAGACAGTATTTATGTCGTATTTCTTAAAATGCAGAATCCTAATCTAATAATGAGGAAAGAACCAGAAAACCTAGATTTGAACACATTGCATTAAACACCAGACCAGTTGTGTCATTGTTATGAAAAACAAAGAAAGACTCATCAACATGACAGCTAAATGTAATATGTGACCCTGGACTGGGGAAAAAACTTAGCCATAGGGGATGGTATTGGGGTAATTAGTAAAATTTGAACCGGAACCACATATAAAGTAATAACACTGTATCAGTGTTAAGTTTCCTGAAGCAAAAAAAGAGAGAAGGATGCTGTTAAATTCTTTTTGTGAAAGCTTGAAAACCCAGCAATTTTTCTCCCAGTTGAAAACTGGGAGCTTATTTATGGAAAAGGGAAAACAATATGCAGACAAATTTGAGTGAAGAGGTACCAGTGTGAAAAGAGAGTGACTAAATGGTCATATACTTATTGAACTTAATAAATGAGGTTAAGTTATAGATAAGTACATAGTCAGTAAACAGAATTTACTTATTATTTCCAAGAAAAACAGAACTTAGGTAGGAAAAAGAAAAATAATCCTGGTATATTAGATAACTTACTTGTTATATGTTTATTCATAATAATATAAATATTGAATATTGATCTATAACTGTGTTGAGGATTCAGTTTCAAAAACTAAGGTTACTCCTCATTTTCTTTTCCTTTATTTTCAAGTTTATTATTTTGAAAGAGAAAGAGTGAGGGCGTTTGGGGGAGAGGCAGAGAGAAGGATGAATAGGGAATCCCAAGCAGGCTTTGGGACTGTCAGTGCAGTGAGCGATGTGGGGCTAGAACTCCTGAATCATGATATCATGACCTGGACTAAAGTAAGACACTTAGCCAACTGAACCATCCAGTTGCCCCGCAAATCCTCATTTTCAATAAGTTAATATATAGTGCTTACAATCGAAAAGTGAAGAAGTAATAGCACACGAATGTTATTTAGATATTGTGGAGGAGTTCTGAGCAGAGTCTTCCTTTATAGCTGTCAAACATTTTCACAGCTCCCTTGTTTGGCCTGTGCCAAAATCATAAACATCAACTGAAAGCATATCAAGTAGTTGTTCTGGGGGAGAGAAAGCTCTATTTCATAATAAACCTTTTAGAACAATGTGGCCCTTTAAATTATGTGAATATGTAATTTTGATTTGAAAAGAAGAATTTTAAAAAACACATACGTGATGCTGTAGATGAAAGGTAGCAAAGTTTTTCTTCAGAGCTCCACGTAGTAAATACTTCAGGCATTGCGAGACATGGTCTCGTTCCTCTTATGTAACTCTGCCACGGTAGTGTGAAAGCAGTTATAGACTACGTATGTGAGTGAATGTGGCTGTGTGCATTGTAACTTTATTTATAAAACGGGTGGTGGGTGGATCCTAGTTTGCTAACCCCTGCTATTGATTGATTACTGGTTTTCAAATTGGGATACTTCTACCCCTGAGAGCACAAAGGCTTCCAGTGGGATATGCAGGTATGGAAAGCTTTAAAGAAATTAATTTCCGTATTCTCTCTTTCCATATGTCATCTTTCCTAAAAACAATCTGCCTGAGAACTCTCTCTGGTCTGCCAGTTCTCCTTTCTGACATCTTTTGTAATCATCTGTCTTCTGCTTTTCAAAAGAAACGCTTACCGCTTGTCCTTGCTATATCTTACTGTGGTGCCTTGCCTTGAGTTTAAAAATCTCCAGGGCACCAAACAGAGACTATTGGAGAGTGAATTTCTCCGGAGGCATAGTCTCTTGAGACTAAAGCAGAGCAATCCTCAGTAAAAATTACTGAACGGGGCAACACATTATTTCAGCCAGGTGACAAACTCATGGCAAGGATCCATGCCTTCAAGTTTCTTTGTCCACCTAGATAACCATTTATCTATCTTAAAATTAAAACCCACAAGTGAAGAAGTTGTCTTAGGAACACATAATAATACATTTATTTGAATTTAAAAATTAGACTTCTTCTGACAGAGAAGAAGTCATATTTGGCTGATTGGATTTGACAATGAGGACTGGCCTTGCCAATTAAGTTATATGGTTATATTTTCCGTAAATTGAATAAGTTAAACTGCAGCTCCAAGCCTTTTGACAAAAACATGCTTAGAGGATGCATTCAATATGCAATAAACTGGAAAATATATCTTGTGCCATTATTTAAGTGTCAACTTAAATGTGCAAATTGGTACATAGTTTTCAAAAGTCATAGGAGATGAGTGTGCAGAACAAATTAGGAAATCACTGCTACTGTTGTTTATGGATGTATAAAGATGCGGTGGGGTGCCTTGGTGGCTCAGTCAGCATGAGATCGAGCCCCGCATCAGGGGCTCTGAGCTGAGCATAGACCCTGCCTGAGATTCTCCTTCTCCCTCTGTCCCTCCCCTGCTTGTGCTGGCACATGTGCTGCCTCTCTTTCTCTCCCCCTCTCCCCCTCTCTCTCTCCCTCTCAAAACATAAAAATAAAGATGTAGTAAAAGTATTAAAAACATGCATGAAAACGATAGGTAAGAAACTGAGAGTAGTTATTACCTCTAGGGAAGGAGAATGCTGGGGAGAGGGGTCACAGAGCATTTTATGGGTCATCTCTGTAGTGTTTTATTTCTTAAGCCATATGGTGGTCATATCTGTGATATCTGGTAGTTTTATCTGTGATATTTTATTTAAGTTGGTTATAGCTGTAGTGTTTGGTTTCTTAAACTGGATAGTGGGCACATAGATACATAGAATATTATTAACTATATTTATACACTTGAAATATTTTATTAAAAAATAATACAATGTGTGGAATTTAAGAAACAAAACAGACGAACATAGGGGAATGGAAGGAAAAATAAAATAAGATAAAAACAAGAGAGGAGGGCCAACTCTAAGAGCTTCTTAAATACAGAGAACAAACTGAGGGTTTCTGGAGGGATGCTGGGTAGAGGGATGGGCTAAATGAGTGATGGGTATTAAGGAGGGCACTTGCTGGTATGAGCACTGGGTGTTATATGTATGTGATTAATCACTAAATTCTACTTGTGAAACTAATACCAGCCTATATGTTAACATGAATTTAAAGTAAAAAAAAATAATACAATGAAACCTTGTAATTATATATTTTAAGAGAACATATTGGGTTCCTGATACAAAAAGAAGATATTTAGAATAACTTGAAAAATAAAATACTTGAAATTCTAAAATACCAAAGGCACTTAAGAAGTTATCTTAGCAATATGCATAAAAAACAATCAGCGTAGCTTATATTTTAGAATTCCTTGTTAAAGCCTGAATGCTTATATATATTTTTATTATTCATTTAGTTACTTAATAAGCACCTGATATGTGCCTAATAATTAACATAGTTTCCTTGTATATTTCTGTTGTACATACCAACCTTTCCTAGATATAATTCTGTTAAATTATGTTTAGATTCAGTTTTTAGTATTCTTTTTTTTTCCCTCTGCAAAAGTGAATTAGTCTGATTCTTTAAGGTCGCAAAGGAAGAACATTCACATACTACCTTCAGAAATTAGATTTTATTGCAAGTTTACACAGGAAGCATTATGTCTTCAGTTGTGTAGTCATTCTGGGATCTTTGGTTTCCAAGCCTGGAAAGGATATACCCTTGAGCTTGATCAATATCCCATTCTTTATTCACCTGCTAGCATTTCTGTTTCCCCAAAGAAGATGTATCTGGATGGGTTGACCACCATCCACAATGAAAAGTTCCTGTTGAGTGGAGTTGGGCCAGTCACTTTACCTCCCTTATGCCTCACCCTTTATGCTTCTGTTTGGCCAGGCACAGCAACTCCCTATTCAGGAGTGCCTGAAGCGCTGCATTTTGTGCCTGCCAGGGGAGTTATTGCACACTTCTGTGATTCTGGCATAGCCAGAGTTAGAACTTTACTTGGTTTATCTTCCTTTATTTGATTAAAAAATTAATATAACAATATTATAAGGCACCTGGGTGGCTTAGTCGATTAAGCGTCCGACATTGGCTCAGGTCATGATCTCATGGTTCATGGTTTCCAGCCTGCATCGGGCTGTGTGCTGGTAGCTCAGAGCCTGGAGCCTGCTTCAGGTTCTGTGTCTCCTTCTCTCTCTGCTCCTACCCTGCTCGTGCTCTGTCTCACCTTCAAAAATAAACAAAAAAATTTTAATAAAAAATTAATTTAACAATTTTAAAGATAGCAATTGTAAATGATCCCAAATTCTATAGCTGGCTGCACAACTCAACTTTAACAAGTTATTCTTACATTGGTACCTTATTTTAATTTCGGTATACTTTTTAAATTTTGTATTCTGACATTTTCACTTAACTATCATAATAAATGAATAAAAACAAGCACTTGAAACTCAATGGCATAACACTTAGAGATGTCTTTTCTACATACCTTTTTTTGATATTGACCTGTAGCTTTGTAAAAAATGAGATGATATAAAATTGGCCATCCTTCTCTAGAAAAACTGTGGTAGAAAATGAAAGTAAACCTTGAGCATTTCAAGCTCTTCAGAGTCTATACTCAACCATAAGCTAGTATGTCTCCCTAACTGGAGGTATTTATTTATTAATTGTGCAAGAAATTTTTATGTTAGTTTGTGTTGTAAATAGTTTTGGTTTTCTAAATATTGATTTTAAGTAGGTCTTGCTAAACATTATCTCAAATTTCAAGCATCCCACCTTTCTCATTCTAAAAGGATTGCTTCCCTTTTTTAAAAATGTGTATTTATTTATTTTGAGAGAGAGAGAGGAAGGAGGAAAGGAGCAGAGGGAGAGGGAAAGAGAATCCCAAGCAGGCTCCATGCTGTCAGCAGAGAGCCTTATGTGAGGTTGGAACTCATGAACCTGTGAGATCATGACCTGAGCCAAAATGGCCAAAACCAAGAGTCAGATGTTTAACTGAGCCCACCTGGCACCCCTAAAAGGATTGTTTCTTAAATGCCTCTTTACAAAGCTGAGGTCTGAGTTTGAGCTTCATTTATCCTTAGCACGTTTTTTCCTTCTATTTTGATCTTTTATCTGACTTTTAAAGAGCAGAACATAAAAGGGTTTTTTTAAGTTGTATATAAATAAAGTGCTGTTATTTATTGTTTTTAGATATGCTTATGCTCATTGTCTTCTGAGATTCATCATAACTTACTAGGTGCATATTAAAAAGTATACAGAACTCGTTCTGAATAGTTAACCTTCTGAATCACATCATCAGTTACTAAGACAAGTCCCATTTAGGTGTTAAGTCTGGGCTTACATCCAGAGTGAAAAAAGGTTAAGGGAGTTAAAATGAGGTCAGGGTTTTGTTTTGTTGTTTTTCTTTAATCCACACTCCTTCTCAGTTTCTTACCAAAACAATTTCTTATGATTTTCCTCTTATTCTTGCACGCTGGAGAAGTAATGATTATCTTCGCAATCTAAATTTCAAGAAAAATAAATTGCTCCTGATCACGTTTATCAGAGGCAACATGATTTCTTTAAATAGGGGATGGGAATAATGGTGTTTAGGAAGATTGTATTGATAGATTTGTGATGTACCCTCTAGGATACCAAGCCACAGTTGATTGTCACAGTTAGGCATGCCAGATTTTATTCTCAAATATTTATTATGACAGTGACAAAATACTGTACTAATTTGCTAAGTGTATGCCGTTGCTATGGTAATAAAAAAATTAGGCATTTTTTATAATTTTTCTGATATACATATGCTCACTGTGTTTCATGTATTCAAATATACTTAATTTCATTCTCAAATATTACATTCTGTTGCCATTGTGATACATTTATTTTTACCAGTTTTTTCTAAAACATGAACAAACGGATGTGTCAAGTAGGGCAGGGTTTTGCAATTTATGTCATACGTTAGTGAGTTGTGAAATCAACTTAGTGGGTTATAAGTATTTTTTCTTTTTAATAAAGTAGAAAAATATACAATAGGAAATGCCAGCATAAAAAAACCTTTACTAATAGTATTGTTTTATGAAATTCTTATTTCACATACACACATATGTTTGTGTACTATATTTCTTACTGTGGTGGTTAATTTTTATGTGTCAGCGTGAGTAGGCCACAGCACTGTGGTGAAACACTAGTTTGTTTGTTTGTGGTCAAACACTAGATTTTGTTGTGAAGGAACTGTTTAGATGAGGTGAACATTTAAATCCATAGATGTTGAGCCACCACTCTTGATCTCTGGATTGTGAGTATGAGCCCCATGTTAGGTGTAGAAATTACTTAAAAAAATAAAATCTTGGAAAAAAAAAATAAATCCATAGATGTTGAGCAAAGTGGATTACCCTCCATGTGGCTGGGCCTCATCCAAGCAATTGAAGACCGCAAGAGAAAAGAGAACTCATATTCTTTGAGGAAGAGGGGATTCTGCCTGTAGACTCCTTTTGGAATTAAGCAACATTGACTCTTCCCAGGGCCTCCAGCCTGCTAGCCTATGATGAGTGTTTGGACTTCTTAACCTCCACAGTTTTGTGAGTCAGTTCCTTAAAATTAATCATCTCCCTGATATATATATGTACATATATATATATATCACACACACATATACATGTACCTATATATATAAATATACACACACATTCATAGCATATTATTGGTTCCCTTTCTTTTGACAACCCTAAAATACTTAGTAAAGGTCATAGTACAAAAAAGTTGAAAATGATTAATCTTGACAATTTTTTTAAGTTTATTTATTTATTTTGAGAGTGTCAGAGACAGTGCAAGTGGGGAGGGGCAGAAAGAGAGGGAGAGAGGGAAGAAAGAGAGGGAGAGAGGGAAGATCCCAAGCCGGCTCCACACTGTCAGCGCAGAGGCCAATGTGGGGCTTTCACTCACAAACTGTGAGCTATAACCAAGAGTCGGCCACTTAAGCGACTGAGCCATCCTAAATCTCGACAGTAGTTTTTTAACCTAGTGAACTGGTATATGTAAAATGCTTAGCTAATGTCTAGCTCAAAATAGGCATTAAATAAGTAATAGCTGCTATTATTTTATTATTTTTACTTATTATTTAAAGTCCATAAAGGGGCGCCTGGGTGGCTTAGTCGGTTAAGCGTCCGACTTTCGCTTAGGTCATGATCTCGCGGTTCGTGGGTTCGAGCCCTGCGTCGGGCTCTGTGCTGACTGCCAGCTCAGAGCCTGGAGCCTGTTTCAGAGTCTGTGACTCCTTCTCTCTCTGACCCTCCCCTGCTCACGCTGTCTCTCTCTCTCTCTCTCTCTCTCCTAGAAATAAATAAAACATTAAAAAAAATTTTTTTAAATAAAAAAAAATAAAGTCCATAAGAATCTTAATTTGATGAGAAGTTATATAGAAATATAACTAATTTCTACAGTCATTTAAACTCTCTTTTTTTAAGAGACTAATCTGTGTTTGAGAATAATATTGTGATATTTTGAATATTTGCTCTGTAGAAATTATCGTGAAATTTTCTGCTTTGTTTCCCTCTCCCCATTTATATGGCCTATAAGCTCCGTATGTTTTTTCCACCATAATATTCCAAACAGTTTAATGTATTTCAGTTTTTGAAAAGATAACCTTTGTAGTTCAAGATGATTTTAAATTCTCTATCTCAATGCACTAAGGGACAGGACCTAGTATCACATAGCTCTTGAGCCCTCCCCCGCATGCTCTTGTCCTGCTTTACTCTAGCATAGCTGCAGTGACCATCTGTCTTAGGTGTAACCTCACTACAGCTCTGCTGAGTAACTTTAGCTTTCTACTTTGACACTGTTGTGTGGGATGCCTATGGGGAGTCAGCCTGGAAATGTGAGAGGATTAACACACCAGGTAACCCTTGACCCATGGGGGACAGGAGCTAATGGATAAATGCTCCTTGTCTGCCCCGTGGGCAAACAGGTCAAGCACATTGAGACAGTTCAGATACATTCAACAGGACTCCTCAGAAGGTTCCAGAACGAATTGGGTCCCAGTGTCCAGAGCACAGACCAGATCCAGAGCATACCTCTATCTTTTTTTCTTCCCTGTTTCACTCTCTCCAGTATCTTACTCCTCTTCCCTTGGATCACTTGTTCAGCATTGGATTTATGAAAACCAAAATTGTTGTCTTAACAGACAAAACGGAGCTCAAAATTGAAAGGGTTAATACCTTGTAATTAAATTCCACAGGCCAACTGATTTTGTAACATGAGTGCACATTGGTCCTGTTGGCACAAAATGATATGTCTTTAGAAATATTAAACAGAGGGGCTCCTGGGTGGCTCAGTCTTTTGAACATCTGACTTCAGCTCAGGTCATGATCTTGTATCTCATGAGTTCAAGCCTCACATCAGGCTCACTGCTGTCTGTGCAGAGCCTGCTTTGGATCCTTTGTTCCCTTTTCTCTGCCCCTCCCCCACTTATGCTCTCTAAAAAATAAATAAAACATTTAAAAAAAGAAATATTTAAGAGAAAGAGTGTATGTACATTACACTGTACATTAGATGTACCTGAAAATTTTGTGATCCAGGAGCATCTTAATAGGATGTAATTCTGATGTGTCATTCAGTACTTACCCAGATACTTGGGAGACCTGAGATTAATTTTTCAAGAACAGCTTGACTTGGACTATAGGTATAATTGAAGCTTAACTCTGGAAGAGTCTAGTGGTTTTCTTTCCGAGTTAGAATCTTGATTGTATTTTTCTAGTTTGATAATAGAGTGGCCATATTACTGCTGCCCATTAGGGATTAGAAGCAGGCGTCTCCTCTCCATTTGGAACACTGCCAACAAACTGACGCTCTACAGAAGGATACCTTTGATTATCTAATGTCTTGATCCTTTCAAAAGTGTGGCTGAGGGAAATTGTCTAAAGTAGATCTTCTAGGGGCACCTGGGTGGCTCAGTTGGTTAAGCATCCGACTTCTGCTCAGGTCATCATCTCACAGTTCGTGGGTTCGAGTCCCGCGTCGAGCTGTGTGCTGACAGCTAGCTCAGAGCCTGGAGCCTGTTTCAGATTCTGTGTCTCCCTCTCTCTCTGACTCTGCCCCACTCGTGTCCTGTCTCTCTCTGTCTCAAAAATAAATAAAACAAGAAAAATTTTTTTTAAAAAAAAAAAAGATCTTCTAGGATAGAACTTCCCAGCTGCTGAGCCAGAGCTCTATAGAGATGTACCCACAATACTGATGCTCTTAGTCCTCCAGTGGCCACTTCCTGTTGTGAAAAACTTGGCAAAGAACTACCTAAGGCAGCAGTTTGCAATAGAAATATATTTGTCACATATTTAACTTTAAATTTTCAACGAGCTCCATTAGAAAAAGTAAAAAGAAACATGTGAAATTAATTTTAATAACGTATTTCATTTAACCCAGTATATCAAAATATTATCATTTCAGCATGCAATCAATATAAAAACTATTAATGAGATATTTTATATTTTTAGTACTAATCTTTGAAATCCAGTATTTATCTTATACTTACAGTGTATCTTTTTTTAATTTTTTTTCTTTATTTTTGAGAGAGACAGAGCATGAGCAGGGGAAGAGTAGAGAGAAAGATACAGAGTTCCAAGCAGGCTCCAGGCTCTGAGGTGTCAGCAGAGAGCCCAATGCAGGGCTTGAACCCACGAACTGTGAGATCATGACCTGAGTCGAAGTTGGACACTTAACTGACTGAGCCACCCAGGCGCCCCTCCACTTACAGCATGTCTTAATTCAGACTAGCCACATATGAGGTTGTCAGTGACCACCAGTGACCACCATAGAATAGTGCAGATCTAACAGATATACTAGCCACCTAGTATATCAGGTGAAACCATCAAACATATAGCACTGCCTTCATTAAGTTCTAGCCTTTGTATTTTGATCCTTTGATTAATAAGTAAAAAGGCTGGAAGATAATCACTTTTGCATCTATTTAAAAGTGATTAATGAAGATGTTGGTCATTTTGTTCTATCTCTTATTTAAGAATTCTTAAAAACAAATTCTTCCTAAAAGTGTCTACCAGGAAAAAAAATGTTTCCCTCTCACAGAATAAATATGTTTCCTTTTATTTATTTATTTTTTTAATGTTTTATTTATTTCTGAGAGAGAGAGAGAGACAGTGTGAGCACGGGAGGGTAAGAGAGAGAGGGAGATACAGAATCTGAAACAGGCTCCAGGCTCTGAGCTGGCTGTCAGCACAGAGCCTGATGTGGGGCTCAAACCCACGAACTGTGAGATCATGACCTGAGCCGAAGTCAGACGCTTAACCGACTGAGCCACCCGACTGAGCCACCCAGGTGCCCCAATATGTTTCCTTTTATTAAGTAAAACAAGTTATATAATTTGTTTAGCTTCATGCCCTGGCTATTAGGAAGGTCGGAGTAAAAGACATTCTTAAGTCACATTAACTATATTAACACTTGTAGTTATCATATATCCTTTTCCCCATAGTTTGACTTTTTAAACAACTTTCTTTTACTTCTTTTACTTTATGTTTTCATCTTTTTTAACAACTTTATTTTCCCCATTAAAAACCAGAACACCGAGGAGTGCCTGGGTGCCTTGAGTCACTTAAGCATCTGAATTCAGCTCAGGTCATAATCTCATGGTTCATGAGTTTAAGCCCCACATTAGGCTCTCTGCTGTCAGTGCAGAGCCCGCTTTGGATCCTCTGTCTCCCTCTCTCTCTGCCCCTTCCCTGTTCTCTCTCTCTCTCTCTCTCTCAAAAATAAACATTAAAAAAAAAAAGAATAGTTCATATTAAAAAAACAAACAAGCCAGAATCCTTGGATCCATTGACTAAGTGAATACATTCTGGATAGGAAGAGAAATATATGAACTTATGCTGTTAAATGTACTGATTTGTGGTACTTCTCAGATGGTCACATGTGCAGATTTCAGTCCTAGAGTAGCATAATTGCAATAGACGTGACTTCACAGTGATAGTAATGAGCTATGGAGCATATAGATTACTCATAGAAGAAAGGCATGAGGCATTTCTCTTCAAAGTGATGTGAGAGAGGGAGGGAAGGGAGAGACGAAAGAGGACAGATGTAGATATAATTAAGATATTTAGGGGCGCCTGAGTGGCTCAGTCGGTTAAGCATCCAACTTCGGCTCAGGTCGGAGCTCACGGTTCGTGGGTTCGAGCCCCGCATCTCTGTGCTGCCAGCTCATGCTCTGTCTCTCTCTGTCTCAAAAATAAATAAACTAGAATAAAAATTTTTTAAAAAGACATTTATTTATTACAGAGAGTTGGCTAACACAGTTGTGGGAGCGGGCAAGTCAGAAATTTGGAAGGCAGACAGGTAGGTTGAAAATTCTTAGGCAAGAATTGATCCTACAGTCTGGAGATATAATTTCTTCTTCCTCAAGGGACTCTTAGTTTTGCGCTTAAGGCCCTTTAACTGAAAGGTTGAGGGTCACCCAGATTATGAAGGATAACTCTTTTAGTTAGAATCAGCATTCATAGATGTTGTCTGCTTTTACAGAATACCTTCTAGCAACACCTAGGTTAGTGTGCAACTGAATAGCTGGGTACTGTGGCCTCGCCAAGTTGATACATAAAACTAATCATCACAGTTGGTAATTAGTGCTTTTATTTTGATAATTAGTTTTTAGTTATATTTTTTGTTTTAAAATCCATTGGGTTTTCATCTGAAACTAATATAGCATGTCAGTTATATTCAGTAAAAAAAAAAACTTTTTAATTTTTTAAGAAAGATTTTTTTATTTTTTTAATGTATTTTTGAGAAGCAGGGAGGAGAGAGAGGGGGAGATAAGAATCTGAAATAGGCTCCAGGCTCTGAGCTGTCAGCACAGAGCCCAACACAGGGCTTGAACTCGTGAACCACAAGATCATGGCATGAGCTGAAGTTGAGCGAACGCTTAACCCACTGAGCCACCCAGGCACCCTGAAAGAGTTCTTTTAAGATAAATTTATCTAAGGGGCACCTGGGAGGCTCAGCTAGTTAAAACAAAGTGACCAACTTTGGCTTAAGTTATGATCTCATGGTTAGTGAGTTCAAGCCCCGCTTCAGGCTCTGTGCTGACAGCTCAGAGCCTGGAGCCTGCTTGGGATTCTTTGTCTCCCTCTCTCTCTGCCCCACCCCCACTTGTGCTCTGTCTCTCAAAAATAAATAAGCGTTAAAAAAAATTTTTTTAAATAAATTTAAGTAGGGGCATCTGGGTGGCTCAGTCATTTAAGCATCCAACTATTGGTTTTGGCCATGATCTCACAGTTGTGAGATTGATCCCCACATTGGGCTCCGTGCTAGACCTGGAGCCTGCTTAAGATCCCCCCACCCTGGCTCTATCTGTCTCTCCCCCCACCCACACATGCTCTCTCTCACGCATGCTTTCTCTCTCTAAAAAAAAAAAAAAAAAAAAAGACATCTTTTTGGGGTGCCTGGGTGGCTCAATCAGTTAAGCATCCAACTTCAGCTCAGGTCATGATCTCATGGCTCATGGGTTTGAGCCCTGCATAGGGCTCTGTGCTGAGAGCTCATAGCCTGGAGCCTTCTTCCAATCTGTGTCTCTCTCTCTCTCTGCCCCTCCCCTGCTCACTCTCTATCTGTCTGTCTCTCTCTTAAAAATAAACATTTAAAAAGAATAAAATGAATTACTGTTTTAAAAAATAACATAATCGAAGTAAAAAATAAAAATAGAATACACTGGGTTTTGAAGGCTCAGGAATTTTGATCTTCAAATTCCTACCAGGAAAATATGAATATGAACCAATGAAAAAAATTCTACTTTAAGAATATGATTAATCTTTTAGGTACTGGTATTTGGGCCATGATTATTTGAATTAGTCTTTTATTCTGTTTCTTTTTAATTTTTAGCATATTTTACAATTTGAAATTTCCTTAAACAAGAAACAGCAATGAATACATTAACTGGTATTTTGTTTGTAGCTCTATTTTCCAAGGCAATTCTTTCTCAACTTAGGTAGGATTCTATGTCTTTAATACAACCATCAATGTGAGAAAAATTTTCTGGAGTTTAGATTCTTATTGGAAAATGAGAGACTTATAAATTTGCACATATTTGTAAAATTTAAGTATATTATCTTTTACTGATAAGTGCTGCTGGCTAATTAACCCTTGGAGACCTTAGTTCGAACAGGTTATCACAATCAGCACTGAAGGTTTAAGTGTGAATCTAATTAGTCAGTTGGCTTAGCCTCTTTCTCAGTTAATGTCATGTTCATATGCTTTGCCTTTATAAACACGTTGTATGAGAATGAATTTAAAAAAGAAAATCATAAAATATACCATATCTTCCTGTCTTTTTTTAAAGTAAGGGAGTATGTGTGTATTAAAAAAAAAAAAAAAAAGACTTGAAGGAAATGTAAATACAAAATTATCTGGGTAGTGAATTGGTTTTCTTGTTTATGCTTTTATGTATTTTATGAATTTGCTGCATAAAGGAAATATTTCTCTATAATCAGAAAATATTTAACTTTTAAAAAGGAAATTAAGAATGCCAGCCTATGACAAAAACTGAGGACTGATGGATGTGGGGGGAGGGGGGATGGGCATGGAGGAGGACACTTGTGGGGATGAGCACTGGGTGTTATGNAAAATTTAAAAAAAAACTTTTTTAAAAAAAAAAAAAAAAAAAAAAATGCCAGCCTAGTTTCTAGTGATATGACAAGTGGGGCCA
Source organism: Crocuta crocuta (assembly GCF_008692635.1). Classification (NCBI taxonomy): domain Eukaryota; kingdom Metazoa; phylum Chordata; class Mammalia; order Carnivora; family Hyaenidae; genus Crocuta; species Crocuta crocuta. The sequence continues at coordinate 970,314 of NW_027551575.1, read as the reverse complement.
AAGGACACGATGAGGAAGAGCCCACTGTAATACCTACCTTTGGCCTTTGGGATTGTTCCTTGACTTCCTTAATTTATTACCTGTCTCTGATGCATTATTTACCTAAAATCTTGAGGTTTATTTGCAGCCTTAAAGTAGTGTTCTTTGTTACCACCACGAAAGTCATTTCAGTTCAACAAATATTTCTAAAGTGCTGCCATGTTCTACTTACCAGATAATTAACATTTTTCCCATGTTAATCTAACAAGACTGTTTTTATAAATTAACTTTTACTCTCTTATTTTATCCCTTTCTATACTTAATTTTCTGTATCTACATCTTTGAATGGCTTTTGTTTCCATTTTCTAAAGATTTTTATTCAAATGTCAAATTATGGAAGAATTTCCAGTTTGGACACCTTACTCTCTTATGATGGTTCTCAGTTTTTGTTTTTATTGTGATTAATAAATCTTTCTTCTTAAACTTCTTCTGAATAATTAGTAATATTCCCTATCTTTGACTTAGACTGTATAGACCTGTCTAATGAGGCTGTGTAATCCAATATAGTGGCCACTAGCCATATGTGGCTATTATAATTTGAATTAACTAAAATAAATGTCTCTCTTTATTTAAAAGTCATGTGTTTTTATTTGTATTTAAATTTGAAAAACATTAGGTTAAATAATTGATTGCTTTTTATCTTTAATGTATGAAGTTCTTGATACACCATAATAAAGTTAAATGTTTTCTGAATTGCACAATAGATATAAGGTGAAATGTTAAAGACGAAAATAAAGTTTTTTGTCCTGTATTCTTTCAAACTATTTCTAGCTTGTCTAGGATTGCCTGTCTTAACAGTCTCACTTCTTTAGGCAGAGAAAAGGTGTTATTTTAGTGATGACTGATAAGCATAACAGTTCAGTAATTGTCCCCCGCCCCCAACAAAGACTAACTGCATTATCTGTGGTCACCAAATTACATGATGGTTTATCATAAAAATATTTAATTTCATATATATATTTTTTTAAATAACCTCACTAATAAGATTTTCTGTTGAATGAATTCCAAATTTTTATTATCAGGTGGATATTTTTGTTAAGAAATTTACTCTTTAAGAAAATTGAAATTACATTACATGAATGCAATAATTCATGTAATTATTTTATTTGAATGTAATTTGAATGCAGTAATTATAAAAGTCATGGAATATTATCATACTAGAGTAGTATTTGTTCATAAAATTCCTTTGTGTATTGAAAATATATTTGCATGTAATAAGTCCAATGATATAATATATTCTTTGAAGGTTAGTATACTGCATGGATTTGCCTAAGAAAACATCACATTGTCTCTCACTTTAAGCAACAAAAATATTTATGAGTAAATGATAATAGTAGAATGTAAATACTTTTACATGTACTAAAAAAATAGGACTCAGCTTTTATTCCACTTAAATTTGTGTATTAGACTTTGAAGTCCTTGTTTACAAATAGTCTAGAGAAAAAATTCCCAAGTAGAAATGTTCCTAATCCCTGCCACATTTAAAGGTATCTTAGTCTAAAAGGAAAGAGACATTCTTAAAAATTATCGACAAAAGGGGCACCTGGGTGGCTCAGTCGGTTGAGTGTCCGACTTCAGCTCAGGTCATGATCTCATGGTTCGTGGTTTCGAGCCCCGGGTCAGGCTCTGTGCTGACAGCTAGCTCAGAGCCTGGAGCCTGTTTCAGATTTTGTGTCTCCCTCTCTCTCTGACCCTCCCCTGCTCAGGCTGTCTCTCTCTCTCAGAAATAAAGAAACATTAAAAAAAAAAAAAAAGAATTATTCACAGAAGTGTTCTTCTGAGTACCACAAAGCTTTTTATTGTAAGAATGAAAAGATACCAACTCTGATGCCTTTGAAGAGAACTCTTATCTAGCAAGTGGCAAAACATGCTATCCTAAACCTTCAGTTTGTGTCCTTATTAACTGATACTATTCAAGGAATTGAATCACTATTGCTGAAGGTTGTGCCTAAATATCACTTTTCTGAAACAAGTGATTAATTGCTATCATAGAGGATATCCAAAGAAACTAAGTTACAAGTTTCTAACTCTTTGGGTGCTCTGGCATCATAGGTAACATGCCGCCTTTTATCCTAAATTAGTTATCACAAGTCTTCATTTTCAAAGTAGGCTAATGGTATATTTTGAAAAAAACAAAATTCTCAAGATAGAGTGTGTAGATGCACCATGGGGTGTCATAAAAGCAATATTGCATGTCCTTGAGCCCAAAGAATTTCCTTAAATAGCATAAATAACTTGCCTGATTCCCTGATACAGTTTCCATAGTTGCCATATAGCAACAATGTTCCATTAAGCCCAGCCCAAGACTTCCTGACTAGTCTGTGTGCAACGAGACCTGATCTTAAAGCATTTCTTTTGGAAAAGTAATGAATGAGATTTACTTTCTCTCCTTTTACATTAATTTTTAGTGAAGGGTCAGTTCGACAGCCTTTACTATTCATTTAATCTTTTAGAAGGAGCATTGTTCAAGAAAAACTAGCAATAGGCCCCAGGAAGGAAGAAACTAAAATTTGTTCACCAAATAATTTAGGAGTGTCTATTCTATGCTAGATGTTGGAGCTGTGGTAGAAAATATACAGAGGACACAGGGAACATTGTAGACCTCATGGAGCTTATACTCTAGTGGAAAAGATAGACATGTTGCAGATATCAAAAATGGATCATTGCAAATTGTGAAAAGAGCTCTCAAGGAATAAACAAAGGTTCTAAGAAAAAATAACAAGGACAGCTCTCTTTAGATGGACATTAGGGAAGCTACTTTGTGGAGGTATTATTATTCAGGCTGACACCTGAAGGGTAAAAAGGAACAAGGAAGACAAAGAGAAAGTGGCATGACAACAGAACCATAATGGAAAAAATGACAAATTTGACAGCATAAGAAATTGCTCATTTTTTAGAAAAAATAATCCCAGACAAAGTTGAAAGAAAAACCAAAGACTTGAGCAGAAAGTTCTAAAATATAAGACAAATAAAGATTTTTTTTATTGACATGTGGGAAAACAGGTCTTCTCATTTACCATAGATACAGATGTAAGGTGAGTTGACTTTTAGAGAGCAGTTTTCCAAATATATGGGAACCTATTGAATCCAGTGTTGAGAAGATATCCTAAGGAATGATTGGCAAGTGTATAAAAAATTTTATAGAAGGATATCTAGAGTATTGTAAACATCTATGTGTAGGGGATTGAGTGAATAAATTGTTACCTCTGCACAGCAGAATACTATGCAGCCATTAAGAAGGTTAGTATACATCTATATATTTACACAGAAGGATGTTTGGAAAATATTAAGTGAAAGGCAATTGTATGTATACTACATACCATTATTATACTTTATCAATAGTTATAAACTTGCATTTATAAATGAGGTACATTATATTCATATTGTAAAAGCATTTATATGTTTAAAGAGAAGTCTATAATGATATACTCCAGACTTTTTAACAGTGGATATGATATTATAAGAGATTTACCTTTTCAACTTTATGGGTTTATGTTTAAATCTCAGTATTTGTTCCAAGATGTATTACTTTTGTAGAAAAAAGAAAAATGAGAGGCGCCTGGGTGGCTCAGTTGGTTAAGCATCTGATTCTTGATTTTGGCTCAGGTAATGGTCCCATGATCTCAGTTGAGAGACTGGGCACCGCATAAGGCTGCATGGTAGGCATGGAGCCTGCTTAGGATTCTCTCTCCCTCTTCCTCTGCCCATTAACTGCTTGTTCTCTCTCTCTCTCTCTCTCTCTCTCTCTCTTTCTCTCTCTCTCCAGCCCCCCCCCCCCCCCAAAAGTGATTTTCATTTTGAGAAAAAAATGCATTTGAAAGGAGCTAAGAAAGTTCTATTTAATCCTTTGTTTACTCCCACATTAGTTTAAGTCTCCTGTTTCTTAGCAAACCCAAAAGGGTAGGCTGATTAAATGAGAAGGATATCACAATAGCAGGCAGTCATCTATTTACTTATATTCAGTAGAGGTGTTATTTGGTGTATATCCTATATCTCTTCTTAGAAGTCAAGCCTCATGTGATCAGGGACGAAGTTTTGTTCTCTGCCTTATCTAGAATAGTGCTTGGCTAAGAGTATGTGCTCAATAGTATCGAATGAATGTGTGAAAAAGTGAAAGAGAGGGCTTCAGGCTAGTTCTCTTGCTGAGACCATTAGGAAGCCCAGTTCCTTCTCTGCTCTTAATTTACTTTTGCCTTTGTTCATCTTTCTCAGTGATCATTTTGCCACTCTGCCCCACCAGTTCCCATGAGAATTCTCATCCACCTTATTTCTTCCTGTCTCCATCAATGCTGGGACATCCCTGAGCCTCTGTTTTTCTCCTGGCATCAAATCTAAAGGAAGCCTGGCTCCTAAATGCCCACAGATGCCCACTTGAGCTTCCATCCATTTGCTTGCTCACCTGTTTGCCTGACCTCTAGAAATTACTCTACATCCCTAATTAATACTGTAGCCTTTTCATTTCCTCTTAGGAGAAAAGATGTTACCGTGGTGCCTCCCTTTTATTGTCTCTTCTTCCCTCTGTGTCATTTGAGTTGGTTTCATCAGCTACTTCTCCTTTGGGAATTCCACTCTCCTCCCAGTATAATTGCTGTAGGCAGTCTCAACTGCTTGTCTGTTGGTGTTACATTGCCTAAAGTGGATGTTACTGTTACTGCTGGTGTAGTGGTGGTGGTTGATGTGATTACTGCAATTCTAGTTGATCACATGGTCACCTTCTTTCACCCCCTGCCACTTCCCATCCTTTCCCAAGCCCGTTTTCCTATTTCTTCTACCTTCTCCCATCCTGTAATGGGAGGGGAAGTGCTTGGAATCACTGTCTTTGGAGTTGGGAGGAGTGGAGTCCTGAGTTCCATATGAAGTAACTGAGGGTCACTTACCCATCAGCCTACTCACAGTACCCTTGTGTCTTTGGGGAGGCAGCACCAGCAGGTCCCTCTAAGATTCCAGCAGCCAGTTTTCAAGTTTTGTTCAGTCATAGATACTATGCATGATGTATTGTGATCCTACCACATATTTTTTTTTACTGCATATATATTACACTGTGATTAATCTTTATCCTAGGAAGGAAGTATAAATATCACTGTAAAACTATTTCTCTGGGGAAAAAAATGACTTAGGTCTAAAATAACTGACCTGTTATTAAACTCTCTTAATATTAAACTCTCTTACCTTGATGCCTTCCAAAGTTAGGAATTTTGTATTTGGGTAGTGATCCATATTTTAAGTCAGATACTTATTGGTTGGCAAGGGAAAGGTACACAAAAATAATTTTTTCTTAATTTTCAAAAGGACAACTGAGTCATCTCAACCAGTTAGTTTTATTCATTCATTCATTCATTCATTTGCCTGTTTAATGTGGCCACTCAAGGCCTGAACAGAGTGTGGAGTGCCCTGGAGTTGGGCTAGGCAGGCAGACAAGGTGAGAGGGTTGCAGACCCAGGGGAGGATGACAAGCGGTGGGGGCTCGCCCGGGGAACACCAAGGAGAGTATCAGAAGGGTGACCCAGGCAGGCAGACTCACTAAGAGGACCTATAGGCCAGCCCTTATGAGGGTATCTAAGCCAGGTGTGAGTGCCCAGGCCACAGGCTAGCCCAGGGAGGCAGGGTTGGGGCTGGTTGGGGGCTCTCAGAGCCTAAGGACTGACATCACTAAGGGCCTTCAAGCTTCTGGAACTCAGTGTGTCTGCCAGTTGAATTCAAGCAGCTCCTGGAGGCAGGCTTGTGGTGGTCATTCTTCTCCTCCAGGTGGTCTAGAGAGGAGTTGATCTAGTCCAACATGGAGTTGATGGAAGCATATTCTGCTTCCCCAAAGCCATCATCCTCACCTTCTGTGCCCACCTCCACCAACATGCCCAAGTCCCCTTGGGGTCCAACATTGCGGGCTCAGAGCACCACAAGGGCTGTGCAACAATGGAAGCCAACAACACTCCCACCAACATCTGGTGTCCCACGCTGGTTTTAAAAAGGTAGTACAAGCTTCCAGGACTATAAGTAAGGTATACCTATCTTTTCTCACTTTTCAAGTTATTAAGGCTTTTTCAACATTATGAAGAGAAGGGCTTTAAGTCAGTGGGAATCACGATTTATTTTATTTATGACGGAATATGATTTACCCTTGATTACTAGCTATTTAAGTTTAGAATTGAGTTTATAAGACTATTACAAATGCAGAGTTAATCTGTTTATTCAGTAGTGAGTAAAGTGCGTGTACAGAGCCAAGTTCATTCATTCCACAAATATATATTAGGCATCTGTTATGTGCTAGGCATTGTTCTGGATACTGAGTGTGGGGGAAGTATAAAGAGCAGTAAAAAAATCCATTCCCTTATAGACAGCAAAATGTATATATGCATTTGCCCTCTGCCTTAGCAATCTGACTTCTAGAAATCTACTCAAAATTATCTGGTGAAATAAGTAATTTTCATAACTCACAGGGAGTTTTGTAATAGCAGTAGTAAATATAGCACATTGAAAAACTAAAAACACCCCATATGTCTACTAATAAGCCATAATATGCTACACAATGGAGACTGTCTGTTCAACACATTCTCTGTAGCTGGGAAGCAAGTCTTGTCTTGAAGTGGGAACTTATCAGAGTATCCCCATATCTGCCATGGGCAAGTTTGGGTTTCGTTCTAAGGACCTATTAATGTGCTGTTAGAAGGAAGTGGCATGAAACATTGGTGGTTGCAATGTGGACGCTGAACCATATAGGACCAAGGGGACCTATTAGGAGATCGGGGCCTAGGCAAGAAATGCTGTTGGCAAGGAGATGAAGAGAACTGAACAACTCCAGATATACTTTGGAGGAAGAATTGATAAGATTTAGTGCCAGGTCGAGGTAGGAGGTAAGGGGAATATAGGAACAGTTTTGCTGAATGTACGCAATTGTGTAAGGAGGCTAATTCAGCTGCTGCTGATGTAAGTGCTACTTCCCACCATGAGGACATCCCCACAGCCTCTTTGTCCTCTCCAGATCCTGCCTGCCGGTGTGCATCTGGTATGTCAGGGAGGCTACTTTGAGAGTATGGTAGTTCACTTTCAGGACTGCCATATAATTAGCTGGATGTGCTATATAGGCATTATTTATGCTGATCAGATTGGAAATGATTAGTTAGGCAGAAGAATATAGAAAAAAGGGTAGACCTAGAATTGAGTCCTGAAGCCTTTCAGTATTGGGAGGTTTAGGTGAGAAGGAGCTAACACTTTGATAAACGATATTTGAGTATTTTACAGACATCTCAGGTCCAGTGTGTCTAAAACAGACTTCCTCTTCTTCCCTATTTCCTCCCACAGTTAATGGCATTTTCCATCATCACTCTGTCATCGTCAGAGCCTGGAGTCTGGTTCACTTCCAGACTGGTTCACCTGGTCTGTTTCACTCCATATCTTAGTGACCAAGACTTTTCTCATTTTGAAGATTGTAGTAATCGATCTTTTCCTCTCCATCTCACTACCCTTGTCTTGGTTTCTGCCATAATAACTTTTCAGTTGCCTTTCTACAGTAACATCCTATCTCATTTCTCCATTCCCATCTCGCCTCTCTCCTATCTATTTTTTACAGTTGCCAGAGTCATTTTTTTTAATGGAGTATAAACATGTAAGTCTCCATCTATAGTTGCCCGATTTTGCTAAAAAAAATACAGGGCCCCTCATGAAACTTAAGCTTCAAACAAACAATGAATAATTATCAGGGTGAGTATAGCACATGCAATATTTAAGAATTATATATACAGGGGCACCTGGGTGGCTTAGTCGGTTAAGCGTCCGACTTTCGCTTAGGTCATGATCTCACGGTTCGTGGGTTCGAGCCCCGCGTCGGGCTCTGTGCTGACTGCCAGCTCAGAGCCTGGAGCCTGTTTCAGAGTCTGTGACTCCCTCCCTCTCTGACCCTCCCCTGCTCACGCTGTCTCTCTCTCTCTCTCCTAGAAATAAATAAAACATTAAAAAATTTAAAAAAAGAATTACATATACAAAAGTTACTTATTATTTCTTTGAATTTCAGACTAACTGAGTATTCTTGTCTTTTATCTGGAAGTCCTACTCTTGCTTCATAGTCAAAATACATCCGCATGGCTTTCAGGATAAAAGCTAAATGTCCTAACATTGCATTATAAGAGTCAGCATGTTCTCCCCCTTGCATGCTGTATGAAGTGTTTGCAGTGTTCCAAATTTGCTGCACTGCATCACTCCTCTACACCTCTGAGCAAGTACTTAGCTCTTCCCAGCATGCCTCCTCTCTTCTCAGTTCTCTGGTTCATTCGTATTGTTAAGACTCACACAGCAACCCCTCTTGGAAGTCATTTCTAACCCCCTCCTCCTCACTCTGTGGACAATAATAAGAACACCAGTTTTTCTTCTGCAGTCTCATAACATTCTTTGCTTAATATTATCATGGAACTTATCATATTATAATTTAATTAATTTTTAACTTCTTTTCCTTAGATTGTGAATTCCTTCAGTTTGAGCTAACAGTTGTGTCTTCTAACTCTGTGTCCTTCACACAGAGTGGGCTCTCAATATCTAAATGAGACCAGTGAACAAGTGAATGAGGACATAGGAAAGAACCTGTAAGCATTAGCCACAAAATTGACTGTTGGTGTTTACCCAGCTCATCCCTATCTTGACTCCTGATTAAGCCAGCAACCTCCTTTGTATGTCTTCCTCTCTCAACCCTCAAGGAAGCTGCTTAAGAGTAGAAGCCAGGTTTTGTCCTCTGTAACCCCAGGCCCTTGAATTATAGGTGTTCATATATATTTATTGAGTGAAAGAAAGAATGAAAAACAGCTGAATGAATGAACATATCTTGCAGGGCCACAGGTTTATTGTCCCTTACATCAAAGGACAGTACCTATGCATTAGTTCCTCGGGAAGGTGACCTCCCTCCATAGCTATCACATATTTGATTCTGTAGGGCTGATTGTAAAGCTGGAGCTGCAGACTTCTCCACCTCTCTCCTTCTCAGCTCTTTTCCTTCCCTCCCTCAATCTAGGAGAGAACTCTTTTCTCCCTACAGCAGCTGGCATATAACAGCTCAATACGTGTTAGCAGTCATTCACAGATGGAGCCTCCTCTTTCCTCCAGGCCTCCAGCCTCTGCCATTTTTCTCCCATGCTAGGCCTGAAGAGCCATGGAGACCTGACACTGCTTCTCTCTCAAGGATAATGAAGAGGGCTTCCCGTCTTCTCACATAGAGGAGCAAGGTTTTCTTTGTCTCCCACCAGGGCAGTGCAATTAAATAGGACTAAAATTAAGGGACTCTAATTATTTTTTTTATTAATGTTTAACTGCTGGATTTCTTTTTCAGTTAAGTAATTGTATCTTTATGCTCAAAGGTCTTTTTTTTCATATAAATGAAAGTTCATTTTATTAAAAGAAATACCACCTGCAAACCTATTAATGACTTGGGCTCTGTGATTAGTTCATTCTAGTAACATTTTGAGATGTAATCATTAATATGGCTCAAGCTCAAAGGCAGAAAACTCAATGCCAGAAATTCCTAGCCAGCAAGGAATATAAACAAATCTTGCAATTGTCCTTTCAAATAACAAGAATCATTGAGATCCACTTCTTGCAATTAGAAATGTTTTTTAAAAACGCAGGAGAAAGGTTCAAGAAAGCATGTCAAAACAACAAAACTCAGTCTGCATTTTCATTATTGTAATTGATCAAAGTCTGTTTGCAATAGATTTGAATGTGAATAAATTAAATGTGACATTGATTTGGCAGAGGTACACTAGTGATTGGCAAGAACACACAGCACAGGCAGCTTCTGCTGCAGGAGAACTTGCTTGGTTGTTTCATTTGAATAGATTTCTTAGCAAAGTGGTCTTATCATACTAACCTAAGCTTTGTCATTTATTTACCCTTTTGGTTTCTGATTTCATTCAGCCAAGATCCAATCATTTTTATTACTAATCTAAAATGCCTAGGGTCTCAACACAGAGTACCTTTTGGTGACCTGTGTACTTCGCTGCTTTTTTTTTTTCCCTCTTCTCTCTTTTATATATTGTAAAAGGGTGATCTAATAACTTATTATTTCATCCTAGCAGTTCAACTTGTAGAACTAGAAAATGTAGTTTAAATCAAGAATTTGGCAATATTTTCAAGCTTAGGCATTGCTATTGCTTTGTTAGGTCTGAATTATTAATATGTTATAAAAATGATGCTATAAAAAGAATATTCAGCTTAGAACATTTTGAAAAAGTTGTACACTGATTTCCCATTATAATTATGTTGATTGTGAGGAGGGGATGGGGTATATTTTGGAAGGCTACTTTCTGGATGAGACCATTTTATAGTAACCAATTGTGTATGGTTTGGGGACCTGGAACATACTTTCTGCCAAATTTTCACTTATAATATGTTTACTAAATCTTTTATATTCTTCAAAATATTTTTCTAAGGCTGTCTCAAAAGCAATATGCTCATACTTTTAAAGTTTTAATATTCATTCATCTGAAAAATACTTAGTATGCATAGTTTCAAGTAAGGAAAGAAATTAATGGAGCTGTTAAAGTCAAATGTATTTATATTATGTATAGCACATGTGTGGCAAGAGTTGAAAAAAGGGATTGGGGAGATGTAGTTAGCAATTTAAATATTTTAGAAAATTGTTCTCTTTCTAAGACCAAACCTTTCATTGTATCTTTATCTTATGTGCACTTTGAAAAGCATATGCCTAGATCCTGTAGTTATTACAGTTATATTTACATTAAGCTTTTGCCACAAATATATTTCTAATTTGCAGTTTCAAATTAACACTTTTAAAGACTTTAATTTCCTTTTTTGGTATATAACATGACTTGGTCATTATGAAATAGCCATGATTTTATTCTCACAGAAGACTTAAAAAAAAAATCTAGTGACATGGCCAATTTTATCATTATCTATAAGACTGACTCTTGCATCTTTGCTTGCTCTTGAATGTAACACACCTTTTAACAATGAAGAAATATTTGATTTACTTTAAACTGTATTTAGATTTAATCTTGAGATGCGTTTTGTACTTAAGTTTGAACATAGTTATATATAGTATGCTTGGAATTCACAAGTACTTGAAACCAAATGGAGACCATTTATAAATAATAAACTCCAGAGAAGCATGGAACCAGAACATCAAAGAAGAAATAGGTTAGAATATGTATATTTGTATTGTGCCTGAATTTTTTCCTAGCTTGATTCATAGCACTTTTAAAATAAACATCATATTACCCTAATAAAGGACTTCCCATTAGCTCTGTTCCATTTCCAGCTCCATCTGTATGAAAATTATCAAATAATTTTTAAATCTATTATTACGGAATTTTATATTTTATATACATATCACACATAGCATCATATATAGGTAGAGAGTTTTACTGAAGCACTCCTTGATAGAATTCTCTGTTGAAATAGGGTTAGGGGTTTAGATCTTGAATTATAGTACAAAACCATTATTCACTTTTATTCATACATATGACACAAAAAATAAATTTAAAAACACAAGCAATATTTTTATTATCTTTAATAATAATGGGTAATTTGTAATTTGTATTTACTTTCCCTTGTATACTAGGTATATGTGTAAAAACAGATAATACTCCTAAGATGTTTTTGAATGTATGTTTAGATCTGTATCCACATATTCAATTCCATTTAATAGTATAGACTCCGAATTGTTCATTTCCACACCTCTGGTCCAAGTGTGGCCCCACAGATGCAGAATGATGTGGATATCTGAAAAACTTCAGGTAACCTTTTTTTAGCTTACTTAGATATTTCTCAGCCCTTCTCTCCCCAGTACTTGTTGAATAATCTAAACTTTCTTGTAACCAGGATAACTTCATTAGAGATCACTTACGGTCAGCTCTCTCTTCTCTCAGACACTAGAGTGCAGTTGCAGGGTTCAAGTTTACATTGTTAATCTCTCCCAAGACATCATCTCAGAGTCCTCTAGTCCTAGCCTGCCATTTATTTTACCTCTTTTTTATATACAAGATTCAGTTCTGTTACCTAACGCTTCCCACAGGTATAACTGTATATTGGAGCTGATTTCTTCACTGTCTTGGAAAATTCACATATGCTAGAATTTGCATAAGAGACTGTATGATTGGAATAGCATTATATCCTGAGTAAGGTTTATGAGTGAGCTGTAAGTTGCCTTTTTAGTAGATCACATTGTCAAGTTTTTGTTTGTGTCTTATTAATTAAAAAGAAACTTTTAGAGTCCTTTTTAATTATCACACTTAGCAATTTGCAATACTGAGCACAGTAGCCTAGCTAACAAAAAGGTTCTTAAGCAGAGTTTAGCAAAGAAGTGACACTGGAAAGGGCTTGAGCTACATCCTTTCAGGGCTGGAGTTCACATCGCCTAATTAATGAATGGTACTCAGTAAATAACCATTAACTTTGACTATGCTACAAAAACAGGGATGAGCTTTTTAAAGGCATCCAGAGCCTTCCCTTTCTTTTCTTTTTTCTTTTTTTTTTTTTTAGAGATACACATTATTTTAAATGTTTGTATATTTTTGAAAGAGAGACAGAGCGCGCAAGCAAGGAATGGTAAGAGAGAGGTTGGGGATAAAGTATCCTAAGCGGACTCTACACTGACAGCTGGGATGCAGGGTTTGAACTCACGAACTGTGCAATCATGACCTGAGCTGAACTTGGACCCTCAACGAAGTAAGCCACCCAGGCACCCCAAGGCTTTCCTTTAAAAAAAAAAAAAAAAAGTCTTCTTTCAGTGTAATCATTCACAAACAATGGTAATGCATAATATGCCATAGAAAAATGTATGAATTGAAACATTTAATACATAGTAGTTTTTACAACTGAATTTGTTTCTTATCCTAGTATCAAGGCTCCATAAAAGCTAATTTGCTCTAACTGAACACCCTGCTGACTGTAGAAATGAGGGAAATTGTTACAGAATAGTCATTCATTAACAATGTATTTAGAGAAAGTTCTGAAATAACAGACTTTGATATAGCTCATGCTTTCTCTGTTGAGTATGAATTATTTTTCTTCTTCCTTGAGATTAGTTAAAAATTATATCCTTCAGTACCTCATTCCAGGGGACTCTTAGATATGACTTTCTCAGAATGGGGTTGACCTCATGCATGACTTTCTGATTGTCAGCTTCACTGGGCTCAGACTCAGATGGAGGGCCATTGTTGACATACTGCTTCAAATCCCAGCTCAGGGAAGCCTGGACACTGGTATAAGACATGGAAGGCTTGGTGGGCAGAGGCTCTTGGTTGGATGGGAATAGAGAGGGAATGAAGCATTGTCTGCCTCCCACCTAGTAGTGTTAATTTAAGGGCTGCATACTACAACAGTCTCCATGCCTTCAGGCTGTCCTTCTCATCAGTGTAGTGGTAACTGGTATCTTTGCAAATCTTGAGATGTTGTTTTGGTGAAGGTACAATCATGATAAGCCTCAAAATCCATACTACTAGTTTCCATGGACAGGGTGATGATGCTCCTCATATGCTTAAGGAATTTATAGTGGGTGACATTACATTCCAGGGCACCAAGCACCTAGCAGAGTGTCCACAAATCTAGCATTTTGCCATACATTCTGGTCCTCCATTCTGGTCATTTCTGCCACTATTCCTTCCTTTATGTAGATTCACGTTTTCATCTTGTATCATTTTCCTTCAATCTGAAGTACTTTCTTTAATGTTTCTTGTAGTAAGAGTTTGTGATAAATTCACGCTTCGCCTGAAAATGTTATTTTGCCTATATTTTGAAGGATATTTTCATTTGATGAAGTATTTTAAATTGGCAATTTTTGTTATCTTTCAGAACATCCATTATTTTATACCCTGTATTCTTTCTGATAAGAACTCAGTAGTATTTATTCTTGTTTCTTCTGTAAATCAGTCTTTTTATTCTGTAGCTGATTTTAAGATTTTTCTTTATCATTAGATTTAGCAATTTGATTTTGATGTACTTTGGTTATGTATTTCTCCTCCTTGTAGTTTTTTGTTTAGTTTTGTTTTGTTTCTTGGATATGTAGATTTGTTTTAATTATTTGGAATATTTTTACTCATTATTTCCTCCCCTTTCTGTCTCTTCTCTGTGACTCCACTTACACATATGTTAGACTGCTTGATCTTGTCCCACAAGGGACAGGGAAGGGAAGGGAAGGGAAGGGAAAAAAGTTTTTTTTTTCTCTCTCTTGCATCATTTTGGATAGTTTCCACTGCCTTGTTTTCAAATTCATTGTTCTTTGCAGTGTCAGATTTGCTGTTGGGCAGGTCCATTACATTTTTCACTTCATATATGTTTCACCTGTATAAGTTCCATTTGGTTCTTTTTAACAGTTTCTATTTTTCACTTTATGTTTACTTTTTTTGTGTGTCTTTGAACAAATTTATAGTGGCTGTAATAAAGTCTTTAATTTACCACCTAATTATCAAGTAATTTAATAATTTCTATCATGTTTGGGTCTGTTTCTGTTGACTGGCTTGATCATACTTTCCTTATTCACTTCTTGATTGGACGATGAGTATTGAAATGGTGTACTGCTTACTGTCTGGGTTTTCTTGTCCTCCTTTTAAAAATGTTGAGTTTTGTTTTGGAGTACTTGAAATTACATTTTAGTCAGCCCAAACTTTTAGAGGCTTATTTTTAAGTTTTATTAGGGTGTATCTAGCAGTAGATCCAAATAGGAGTTTCTGCAATGATGGAAATGTTTTATATCTGCTCCTTCCACTTAAAATGAGTCTAGGGCAGTTGAAGAACTGAATTTTTTATTTTTGTTAATTTAAATAACAGTGTGTGGCTAGTGGCTACTGCATTGTCCAGTGCATGTCTAGAGTTACCTCTACTCTGGTGCCAATTTATCCTTACTCCTAGAGTGATCTTTGATATTTCTGAAGTGTTTATATATACCGAATGCCCTGTGTGTTCAATGTTCAGTGAGACATCTCTGGCTGATTAGAACTTGAATGTCTTTTAGTCTCAGGCAGTCTCCAGCAGTTGTTCAGTTTACAGCTCCCCAGTATTTATTCTTTAGCCAGAAGTTGACCTTCCTAGTCCTCTATTATCTCACCCTATCCTCATTCAGCTTAATACTCAGCTGAACACTCAAGTGGTTCCCTAGGCAGATTTCTAGAACTTTTTCTCTGTATATTCTGGTATTCTGTCTCACAAATGCTGGCTTTCTCCACCTTCATAACCCACATCTCTCTTTTAGCATGACAAGACTACCAAATTCTGCTTGGGTTCCCCCACTCTGTGCAGAAGCCCATAATATGCCTCCAGGCAGAAAGCTGAGGTAATACAGGACTTACCTTATTTGTTTCCCTTCTCTCAGCAAGCACCGTACTGTACTACTACTTGTTTAATATCTGAAGACTTTAATATGTTTTGTCTGGCTTTCTAGTTGTTTATGGGAGAAAGACTGTTGTGGTACCAGTTACTTCATCTTGTTCTCAAGCCCATAGACTGTGTTTTACCAACACCTCTATTCTTAGTGGTAATGGTTGCTGCCTTTGTTGGAGGCTGTGGCACATTAAAATGTTGAAGATTTCTCGGGCCGCCTAGGTGGCTCAGTCCGGTTAAGCATCTGACTTCGGCTCCGGTCATGATCTCACTGCTCGTGGGTTCAAGCCCCACATCAGGCTCTGTGCTAACAGCTCAGAGCCTGGAGCCTGCTTCGAATTCTGTGTCTCCCTCCCTCTCTGCCCCTCCCCCACTCACACTCTGTGCCTCTCTCAAAAATGAATAAATGTAAAAAAAAAAGTTTTTTTAATGTTGAATGTTTTTTAACCTACCAAAATCACAAATTCTATTTATTCTTCATAAGAATAGCAACTGATATGGGGATTCTATTTACAAAATTTTCATAACAAATAATTATTCAGTGTTTGTTACAAAATAGTTAAGATTTTAAGTACTTAATTAAACAGGGTGTAAGTATTGAAGAAACTTTCTTTGTACTCTGAGATGAGAAAGAGGGATGAAAATAAATTTGGTGTATTTATGTTTTTAATGAAGTGGAATAAATAATCCACCTGTTGAGCCACTATTTAAAGTCTACTATTTAAAACGTCACCCATGCCCTCTTCTGTTGTCTTACCCTTGCCCAGCAGTCCGTTCTTGCCTAGTCCTTAGAACAGCCCATTGAAGAAGACAGCATTGTTGTCTCCATTTTACACATGAGAAAACTGAGCCACAGAGAGGTTAAGTAACATTGACAGGGTCACATAGCTAGTACATGGCCAAACTGGGATCTGTACACAGGCAGTCTTGCTTCAGAGCCCATGGCCTTTTTTTTTTTTTTTCCAAGTTTTTATTTAAATTCTAGTTAGTTAACATACAGTACAGTATTGGTTTCAGGAGCAGAATTCAGTGATTCATCACTTACAACACCCAGAAGAGCCCATGGTCTTAACCACAAAGTTTCAGAATGCCTGTCATTGTGAACAGTATACAGATGGGTATTTGAGGTGTAAATATTTATATATACACGGTCACTTGATTCCCATTTTCAGATAAAGAAACTGAGACTGAAAAAAAACTTATGTGAGCTTTCTGGTGGCCCAGCTAGTAAGAGGTAGTTTGGCACTGAAACTGCCTTTTGGGGTCAGAGAATATGTGGATGGTCATCACAGTGCTATTTTTTAAAATGAAAATATGTAATATTGGAAACAACAGTAGAGGTGCTCATTAAGTAAATTGTGGTACAATGCAAGTGATACAACTGTCTTTTTCTATGTTGAAAAATACTGTCGGGGAAAAAGCGGCAAATAGGGGCTCCTGAGTGGCTCAGTTAAGCACCCAACTTCAGCTCAGGTCATGATCTCATGGTTTGTGAGTCCGAGCCCCTTGTCAGGCTCTGTGCTGACAGCTCAGAGCCTGGAGCCAGCTTCAGATTCTGTGTCTCCCCCCTCTTTGCCCTCCCATACTCATGCTCTGTCTCTGTCTCTCAATAATAAATAAACATTAAAAAAAAATTTTAAGCAGCAAATAAAAGGATATTTGTTTTAAACATACAAACATTTATACGAGGGAAGACCCACTTGCTCTTGGTTTATCTCTATACATTGAAACAAACAGTTTTTATTGATGAACATATTGAGATGTAAGGTGGTACTGTTCAAAGGAAATGTAAGGAAAAATGCTTATTTTATGTTAATTTCTACTCTAAAATTGGCTTTGTTAAAAATGATGTTTATCTTTAAGTGCACAAATTCCTTTTTTTTTCTACCTAAGTACTTTCATTTTATCTATTCCAAATATTTACAAAACTAGATTTCCTTTCATACATGATTTATGTTCTGTTTAATTTTCCTGGAAGCTCTTAGGAGGGGTCTGGTAACAATTAGTTTTTAAAAAAAACTAATTTTAAAAACTTCTTTTAAAAAAAGAAAAAAGACAGAAGTAAATTCTTTCCTAGGAAAAACTATAATCTCCATGTTTTTCAACTCTGAATTTTTAATCTATCTTCTTATGTTAAAATAACTAGTATATTCACATTGGTTTTTTATTTGCCTAGATGGCTTTCTTTATAAGAAAGAAACTGATTTGGTAGAGTAATGGTGAGTAAAGAGAAATGTGAAAACAGAGCTAGAGAAACAACAGCTCTCTGCCCTCAGTTTTCTTCTATGCAGAAGCTGGAGGCTTATCCCAGCTGTAAGACTGATGCAGGAGAGCTGAGGTAATAAAGCAGACAGGGGCAACTTCAGGCCATGTGACTCATCCTCTTAAACCAAAGCCAAACACGCTGCATACCGATTTCTCAGTAGCGTTTTGCTACCTGTGGTTAATAGTGTAAGTTCAACCCTGTCCTGTAGCTTTCATTCTGCTCCAAGAACTTCCCTAAAGACACAGCAGGTCATGGTGGGTACTGAAGAGTATGGTGATATGGAAAAGTATTTTTGGCTGCTTCTGCTATTTGCAGTATCATATTGAGAGAGATTTCCTTCGTGATACATGGTCATTTCACCTGAGAATTCAACAGGATGCATAAAAGTCTGACTACTCTCCAATCACATGGGTGGCTCAGTCAGGTAAGCACCCGACTTTGGCTCAGGTCATGATTCTGCAGTTCATGTGTTCGAGCCCCGCGTCAGGCTCTGTGCTGACAGCTCAGAGCCTGGAGCCTGCTTTGAATTCTGTATCTCCGTCTCTCTTTGTCCCTCCCCTGCTCATGCTCTATCTCTATCAAAAAATAAACATTAAAAAAATTATTTTAAAAAAAAGGCTGACTACTCTTACCCTTGTTCATAGTAGCTGCCCCTAAACTCCGTTATTGTGGTTATTAAACTACTCATGGGAAATGGGTTTATATGGTAGAAATTACAAGAATTTTTATATTCTTTCCTAGACATGTTTGCCTTGAAGAAGTTTAATTATACTTCTTTGTGCCTAAAGTTAAACTATACCCCCTCAAACCTTATTTTTCCTTTAAATTGTAACTTTTAATTCTAGTTAACATACAGTGCAATATTCATTTCAGAAGTAGAATTCAGTGATTCATCACTTACGTACAACACCCAGTGCTCATCACAAGTGCCCTCATTAATACCCATCACCCATCTAGCCCATCCCCTACCCTCCTCCCTCCATCAGCCCTGTTTGTTCCCTGTCTTTAAGAGTCTCTTATGGTTGTTTCTCTCTTATTTCCTTCACCCTCCTACATGCCCATCTTTTTTGTTTCTTAAATTCCACCTATGAGTGAAATCATTTGGTATTTTGTCTTTCTCTATTTCACTTAGCGTAATACGTTCTAGCTCCATTTACATCACATATTCTTTATCCATTCATCAGTCAATGGATGCTGCCACAATCATGGTGCATGTACACCTTTGAATCTGTATTAATGTATCCTTTGGGTAAATACCTAGTATTGCAATTACTGTATCCTAGGGTAGTTCTATCTTTAACTTTTTCGGGGAATTCCATATGGTTTCCCAGAGTAGCTGCACCAGTTTGCATTCCCACCAACAATGCAAAAGGTTTCCCCTTTCTTTGCATCCTCACCAACACTGTTTGTGTCATTAATTTTAGCCATTCTGACAGGTGTGAGTTGGTATCTCATTGTGGTTTTTATTTCAGTGGCCTCTCTGCCACTGGTGTCTAGGGCATGCTAAACTCTGATTCCATCCTTATCCTCCTCCTCGCTGCCACACCATCCTAGAACTGAAAAGGACACAGATGGGATTTGGGTCTGGCACTTGAGGGGGTGGCAGTACCATCCATGCTTTAATTCTCACAGAAAAGTAGATTGGTAGGAGCATCTTTCTGAGACCATCGTCACCTTCACTTCATCTCCAGCAGAAAGTACAGTCACTGATCAGTTGTGAGCCAGCATATAGCTGCTAAGCTTAAGATCTTCAAGAGAGTGACTTACGCTCTTGTGTGGTATTTCACGTTAAGTAGTTTGTTTCACTTTTCGGGTAGTAAATATTTTTATTTTGTGGTCCTCACACCTTATTATGGTATACAACGGCAGAGCTGTTTAATTCATAGAACACTGGTATATTATCAGATAGTTTTTTTTCAACTTGTCCTGTGCATATCTATATATTATTTAAATGCAAAAGCAAGTATCATATATATAAATTTTTATTGGCTTTTTTGATTTTCATAAAACCTATAGTTTGGGCTTTCTTCTAATTAGAAATTTACTAATTTCTTTCATTTATATATACATGCAGGAAATCCTAAAGAATGAAAAAAATAGAGAAGTCGTTAAAATGAAAAGCCAAGATCTTTATGAAGAGGAAAATCTCCTTAGCAAAGGGAACAAGGAAGAACTTCTGGCTCCACCAGTTCAGACTCAGATCAAAGGCCATGCCTCTGCTCCATACTTTGGAAAGGAAGAACCCTCAGTGGCTCCCACCAGCACGGGTAAAACCTTTCAACCAGGATCCTGGATGCCACAAGGTGGCAAGAACCCCGATCAATGAATGCACTGTGGTAATAAATACTTCATTTGTATGTAACTTTTAACAATAAAAGAAGTAAAGATTAGTTTGTTATTTTCTGACTGTACAATAGTTCTCTATTCCATTAAGCATATGAATTCATTTTAAGTATGCATAAGAAATGTGAGGTTATGAACTATAGAAACCTAACTTTTTTTTAAGATTTTTAAGTAATCTCTCCACCCAAAGTGGAGCTCAAACTTAAAACCCTGAGATTAAGAGTTGCACGCTCTACTGACTGAGCCAGGTGCCCTGAAACCTTCTTTTAGACTTAACTCCTTCATTTGCTTTAATCATCATTCTATTTATTAAATTGTCTATGTTTTCCCTCTTAGTATTGCTCCCTTCAGAAGGATCCTGTAGGTGTAAATGCTCAGTACATTTTGGATCTTTATGATCATTTAGGAACCCCAGCCACTGTATATCATGATAGAAGTAAGGTAATTAGTGAACTTTCCTAAATTACCCAATTAAAAAAAGTGAGAAGACTGCTTGTAAGATTCTAAAGGATTAATCAAAAACATGAATTTGGATAAAACACATGAAGGCCAAGAAAATTTAGCTGAGAAATGGAGATAAATGGAAAAAACAAAAAGCCATGAAGACCTTGATGAGTTGATGAGACTAAAACTAGCTATGGCAGGATTAAGGTTAGAGTTTGAAGCGAGGAATTAGGACAAATACAAATAGGCAATCTATCACAAAAGTCTTAAACAGGAATGGCACAACTAGAGTTCTGTGAGATTAAAAATTATCTTAAGAAAATGAAAAATAGGAGAGGGTAGGGGCGCCTGGGTGGCTTAGTCGGTTAAGCGTCCGACTTTCGCTTAGGTCATGATCTCGCGGTTCGTGGGTTCGAGCCCCGCGTCGGGCTCTGTGCTGACTGCCAGCTCAGAGCCTGGAGCCTGTTTCAGTCTGTGACTCCCTCTCTCTCTGACCCTCCCCTGCTCACGCTGTCTCTGTCTCCTAGAAATAAATAAAAACATTTAAAAAAAAAGAAAAAAAAAAAGAAAAATAGGACAGGGTGCTGATTGATTCCAGTGGCAGTAGGGATTCTAGTGGCTTGTATATTTAAGAATAATGTAGACAAGGTGATATTAAGACATTCATTATCATACAGAAGTATTTTTAATGTTTATTTATATTGAGAAAAAGAGAGACATAGAAAATGAGTGGGAGATGGGCAGAGAGGACAGAGAAAATCCCAAGCAGGCTCTGCCCTGTCAGTGCAGAGCCCCTGGGGCTCCGTCCTGTGAACCATGAGATCATGACCTGAGCCACAACCAAGGGACAGATGCTTAACATATTGAGCCACGCAGGCTCATATATACCTTTTATTATACAAAAATATTTTTGAAGGGTCATGTTTTCTGAAGTGCACAAACAAGTTTTTGCTGCTAATATAGAGTTATTCTGTGTATGGCATTATAATAGGTGCTCAAAAAATATGTACCACATAAGTCATTCAAATTTTAATGCTCCTAAAAACACATAGGTTAACGTTTTACTTAATAGAAGGTAAAAAAAAAATTAATTGCTTAAGAAATAAGTTACAGAAAAATACTTTATAAAATGTAATATTAAAACAAATAATCAAATGTAATTATGACACACTTACTGAATGAGAAACAAGCTCCTTGGTGATAATACTAACATTCCAGCAACCCTATTAATATAAGGTTAACCATTCTGTCTCTATATCATTACAAAGTAATAATGCTACATTTTTATCATAGAGGCAAAAAAGGAACTAGTCACCAGGCAGTATAAAAAGAGGTAAAATTTATACTACAATTGATTGTAATTAAAATGTTCTTGAGTCCTGGGTTACAAGAAAAAGTGAAGATTTTCTAACATGCTAGAATATTTCTACTGCCAAATTCCTATTAGCTTATTAAATGTATTCCATACATGTCTTTTTACAAATGCTGCCTTATAATTTGTAAATATCTTAACATCATGACAAAATTTACATTAGTTTTAATTTGTATGTTTTCATTTAAAAATACTTGTTTTATTAAGCTACCAGAGGAGAAGTGGGTGGGAGGATGGGTGATATAGGTGATGAGGACACTTGCTGTGATGAGCACTGGATGATCAAGTTCTCAGTCACTGTATTGTACACTTGAAACTAGTATCACCTGTGTGTTAAATAACTAACTGGAATTTAAACAACTTAAAAAACTAGGGGAGGCATAAAATAAGTAAAATAAATAACATAAAATACATGTGTGACATAAGCAGCAAAAGAAAATCTTAATCAGGGAGCCCCTGTGTGGCTCAGTCGGTAAAGCGTCCGACTTCGGCTCAGGTCATGATCTCACGGTTCATGGGTTTGAGCCCCACGTCGGGCTCTGTGCTAACAGCCAGCTCAGAGCCTGGGCCTGTTTCAGATTCTGTATCTCCCTCTCTCTCTGACCCTCCCCTGCTCGTGCTGTTTCTCTCTCTCTCTCATTAGTAAATAAAACATTAAAAAAAATTTTTTTTAAATCTTCATCAGAAGTCCTTGTGGGAAAATACGTGAATATAATGACACTGGCCCACCGTTTTTAGTAGAGCACATTTTTCTTTAAAGATTTTATTTCTAAGTAATCTTTACACCTATTGTTGGGCTCGAATTTGTAACCCCGAGATCAAGTCACATGCTTCACCGACTAACCCTGCCAGGTGCCCCTGGAGCATGCAAACTTTTAAAATGATTTTGAGAAGTGGAAATGACAGTTAATAGTAATCCATCCACACTCTTCCTCAAGACTAACGTTTTTTAGATGACTGGTGGCACTGTTAGGTGGCATCAGAATACAGCTAATATGGCCTATGTAAAAACTGAACCTAAAAACCTTGGCCCAATTCAAATTACCTTTCTAAGCTGTCTTTTCTATATTTGGCTTTTATGCCAGACACATGCAAAGGAGAATTAAAGTATTAAATAAAATATTAGCTTGTCTACATTTCATATTTTAAACTGTTATATTTTGGACACTCACAAATTTTATTTTGGTTTGCTGTTCAACCCTATGCAAAGTTTAATTCCAAAAAATATTCATTTTAAAGTAAATGTCAGATATACCTTAAGTACTTCCTCAGGAAAAAATCCTTGAATTCCCATGCATGTGCTGCTGCACATGTAAATACCAGATTTTTGACTGTTCAAGTATAGAAAACGTGTTGACTATTGGGATTAATCATATAAATCTAGCCTATTAGGTATGCCTTGGTTATGTGAAGTTGAAAATCAATAAAAATGAAGGAAAAAACCTTTCCCATTATGTTATTCTTTTCCATTTTTACTTTTACTGATACCTGGCTGTCATTTATTTTTTAATTTAATCAGCCTTGTGCCAATACCTTATTTTTTAATGTTACCTTATTAACCACACTATTTAAAATGCAACCTGATCTTGGGGCACCTGGGTGGCTTAGCTCATTTGTTTGATATCTGCTCAGCTCATGATCCTAGGGTCGAGGGATCGAGCCCTGAATCAAGACACATGCTGTAGGGCCTGCTTAAGATTCTCTTTCACTCTGCTCTTCCCCTGCTCTCTAAAATAAAACTTGAGGGCGCCTGGGTGGCTCAGTCAGTTAACTGTCCGACTTCGGCTCAGGTCATGATCTCACAGTTCATGGGTTCGAGCCCCGCGTCGGGCTCTGTGCTGACAGCTAGCTCAGAGCCTGGAGCCTGTTTAGGATTCTGTGTCTCCCTCTCTCTCTCTGACCCTCCCCTGCCCATGCTGTCTCTCTCTCTCAGAAGTAAATTAAAAACATTAAACGTTTTAAAAATAATAATAAAAATAAAATAAAACTTGAAATTTTTAAAAAACAAATAAATGAATTGTGCCTGATCTCACCAAACAAAGCAAAACAAAAACAAAATAAAATGTAACCTGAATTTATTTAAGAACAGGCTTTCTCAAAGTGTTTATATTCTCTGGGGAAAGAAACAGCAGTGAGAAAATTCTATGATAGTCAAATTAAGTTAAAAGCCTCCAAGAAATCATGTAGGAATAAATCCTAATTTTTTTTATATTTCCCAAACTGGTGGTATTTGAAAATGGAATGTTTTAATGTTTGAGAAATACATATATTTTTGTGAAAATATACATATATATTCCAGATATGAAGTAAATCAGAGTGATTGTATAATTCAATGGCAAATATGAAAACAATCATTCCTTCATAGGAATCAGACTTTCTCTAACAGGATATGAGATGAGGTGTAAAGTGGCCATTGCCACTTTCCTTTACACTATATATAAGGAAAGAAGGAATGGGTCAGGAGCTGTTAATTATGATGTATGTCAACATTAGTTTTCTGGCTCACACCTTGGTAAGCTTACTTGATTTGCTTTACTTACTATAATTCCAAGAAAAAGAAGTAAAAAATGCTATGCCAAAAAAGTATATCTGATCCAGTAACACTACACTGAAGTTTATCATATGATTACTATGGATCAAAATCTGACACACAAACTTTTGTTTTTGGTAAAATGTCTGTTTATAGGCAACCTATGTTTTTACCAAAACCAGCCATAAAAAGGTAACTGACCTTCTGAGTTCTCAAAAGTTCAAAACATAAGAGACAACTTTAAAAAGAAGTATTATGGCTAATAGTAAATGGGATTCTTCAATCAATAGTACTATTTGTTGTAGTGAGAGAAGACTGATTGTTCTGAAAAATCCCAACCCTCACAATACTCTGTTTTACATCCCCCCAACTCCCCATACACACAAACATATAGACATATATATTATAAAACCTTGATTTCACAGTTAGGAAAAGCTAAACCTGAGGAAACAAATGGCATATGTCTAACAAATACAAAATTGGCATGTGTTAAGACTTCAAAAGAAATTATTCAAAAAGATTTCAGTTAAATAAATATCTTTAAATTGTAATGAGAACCAATGAAAACACAGCTTTAGTAGGTAACTGAGAATTATAGTAAATAGATCTTTTGCTTCAGTACTTTTACTCTAAAATGTAGCCATAAGCAACTTATTGGGTAATGTAGATCCAGGAGGGCCAGGAGATCTACAGAAGCATTTTTTTTTTTAAGTTTGAATTTCAATGGTAATTCCAACTATTAAAACTTCAGTGACAATAAAAGAATCACTAGATATCCTATTACCTGAGTAATATAACCCAACACTGGAGTTGCAATAATGTCCATTACACTGGAACCAAGCTGAAACTGACAACCTTAAGTAAAAGTAGTAGTATTCAGAACAGCCCATCAACATTCTCAGGAATCCTTAGGTGTTCATAGCTGAGAGACATTGCCCTCAACCTTTTTAACTATGCTTTTAGCTATAAATGAAATTCATAACCCTTTGAAACATCTAACTTCCATCACCTATCTAATTTTAATTACTGTATTGTTATTAGTTCCCCCTAAAAAAAAACAAAACAAAACAAAAAAAAACAGGACCTCTTTATAAAAAAGTATCAAATTTATTTCAATATCTAGTTTCATTTTTAAATTAAAGCTGGTGGACAATTTACCAGAAGGGAGAAAAACAATAAGCTATTATATACTGACAGGAAATAAAATTACTGGACTATACATTTATAAAAACCATGTTTAATAGTAAAAAGTTCCAGTTATACTACTTAACTAAAGGAAAGATCCTTTAGCTCTTATTTCTAATTTTAACACATTTCTCATTTTGACTTGTTCCTTTTTCACCTAATTACTGGTATGATAAAATTTTTCCAAATATTAAACCTTTCTTTACCACTTATGATTTGTTACTTAATTATGATTTATGACTTAAGTATTACTTTTTAAGAATTCCTTAAAAGAAATTTGAAATTTTAATTTTCACCATGAACCTGTGTGATCAAAAAGTACAGAATATCACTACTAGAGAAGTTAAAACAAAGAATGGAATAAAAACACAAAAATGTCATGTATATAATGAGCAAATTATCCAATAAGACATTTTAACTACTTCACATTTCTACTTAGCATAAGAAAGAGTAAACTGGTTCCAAGGTAACACAAGGTTTGGCATTTTTATGCAAGCTCTAAATCATGGTGTTATTCTACTCAACAAGACATCTAAGAAAATGGCAGTGTTCGTAAGTACAAAAATTGTTATATCTGGTAGGTGGTATTTTATATAGTCAATAAGAGAATTCTTTATAAAATTAGATTTTAAAAAATGCAGAATGTCTGATAATTATCTCAAAGGCTAAATAAAATGAAAAAAACTCAGAACACAAAAACAGTCATTAGTTAATATTTGGCTTTGAGAAAGCCAGAAATGATTCTATTCCAAGAAATAAGCAATAATGATAAAAGATAAAATTAATGTACTACATGTCTTTTAAGCCAAAGCACACTTTTCACCTCAGTACAGTTTTGATTTTTACATTCTTAACTCCTTTCATACAGAACAGGACCCACCCCATTCTAAGGCATTATTTGAATAGAATTCATAATGTATAGTCATTTCTCTCCACAGGATGTTTTCATTTCAGTACAAACGCTGCAAAATGGCAAATGACTAAGTCACTTATAAAGAATTTATAGCATAATAAATGCCAATTTACAATAACTGTCAACAGACTTCTATACCAAAGCCTAAAAGTTGCAGCAGTAGAGGTCACAACTAACATGATCCTTCCATGTGCTCAGACTTCACTGACTACAAATTACTGTCATAAAAATCAGAAAAGAAACCTTAGTGGGTCCTTCCAAAGCTGCATAATTTTCCAAATGGTTTTCCTCTGGCTACAGAGCCTGTTCATTCCTTCAATCCTTTTTTAGTCGTTTAGCTTTTGCAATATTTTCTTGACGTTTTTGTTTCTTCTTTTGTTCCTTTTCCCTGGCTTCAATCATCTTGGCCAATTTCCAGGACAGTACGGCACTTGCCAGAAACAATGGAGTAAGGGCCAAAATAACCGTTGTAAGGAAGCCATATGGGTCCTTTGCAGCCCATTCCACCACGTACTCAGCCCAAGCCTTTATATCAAACATCTTGGTAGTGTCTTTGGAAAAGGGAGGAGAGAGGCAACAAGAGGAAAAAAAGACTATGTGGTTAATCAAATTTTGAAAAAGTTACATCAAACCATCAGTTAACTAAGAATTCCATTTTCACTCATCAGTTTCTTGTTTTTAAAAAGGATTAATTAGTACAATTTTAATAAGGTCTAATATCTCCAGTTAAGAAAAAAATAATTCAACTACGGCAACACTTAAAAAAGATGTAAAGGTATAGAAGATAAAGGTAAAAACCACATGGAATCTGCCATAGGGACTATGCAATCTTTATAGTCAAGACAAATTTTATTAGCAGCTGACTTTTTAAAGAATTTTGAGTTTTAAACACTCATTCCAGGAAACAGCTGAATCCTGTTTGTCATTTATGGACAATGCCTTAGTACTATTATTTACTAATTAACAAAAGTATGAATCATCAAATCTGGTGTTTGAAAAGGACAAACCATGGAGTACATGAAATGCCTGGAGAAACAGAGGTAATGGACAGGTGTTTCCAGGATTGAAAAGGTTTGGGAGCCATGAAAATATATATTCATATGCAAAGAGATAGGAGCAAAAAACCGACATGCCCTCTTTTGGATCTGTGGACTCCTACTTGAGGACATAATTTAATAAATGAGAAAATTACCCATAACAGGTGCCATGCATTTTGTTCCATTTTGAGTTGGTATGGGAGGGCCATCTGATAAGGAAGGATGCTGTGGATCTGAGTGACACTTTCTATTTTGCCTCAGAGCTTTTCAACCTTTTATGTTTGGGTCAACCTCTATTCAAAGGTGAGAATTAGAACAGTTGGATAGGAATGGCTGTATATACATCCACAATTTCAGTGGGATTTAAAATGTCATCTACNGGACTCGACCGGGCTTGCTCTCCAAACCAGTGCTGCGCGGCTCCCGAAGCTGCAGTTGATGGTATTTCACAACATCAGCATGCCCCGTCAATCCTGGTTCCCCGCCTTGCTCATTCGCTCCCCTACCTCACCAAGCTGCCGGCCCCAGGGGGCCACGTTCAATCTCCCCTCGGCCTCGGTGGGCACTGGCCCGGCGGGGCTCGGACAGCGGGCGGTCCCGGGGAATCCTGGCTCGGTCCCGCCACAGCTCGGTCCGCCAGCGCCGTGGCCGCCTCCTCTGGGCACGTGGGCAAAACAACCGCAGAGACTGCCAGGAACCCCCTTGCATCACGACCGGGACCTCAGGCTCGGACCCCTACTCCCAACTCACCTCCAGGCCGGAAGCAGGAAGGCGGAAGCCGCAGCTTTCTCGTCCCGCCCACAGGCCGTCCCCAGCCCTGAATGGGCCTGAGGAAGTCGAGGGGCCAGTTTCCGGCTGCGCCATTGTTGCGTGGGTCCCGGGACCTCGACTTCCAGGACTCGCGGGGGCGGAGGGGCGGGGTAGGGCGGCGCCCGGCTTGCGGGCGAGCGTGGAGTCCCGGGTGGACTCAGGCCTTGAGGAGCCGGCCCGAAACTCCGAGGGCCCTCTGCCTTTGCCCCTGATGTCAGCCAGGGCACAGCCCCCTCCTCTGCTGGAGCCAGACCGTTGATGGAGGGCCCTGGTGGGTGAGGTCTGTAACCCCTGGAAACAGACCCAAGAGCGGCGGCAAGAAAGGAGTTGGTCTCCACAAACCGCCCAAAGCCAAGGTGAGGGTCACACAGCGGCTTTTGAAGGATTCTGGCGAGTTTCTTCTCTTGGGTCACACCCTTCCCCCTCTCATCTTCTGGTTGGACAATAGTTAAAGCCTCACGTACTGGAGACAATGGAGCAGCTGGACCTTGGTGGTTCCACTAAAGTCTATTACTAAAGGAAGATGCAGCCATGTGTGTGAGCAGGGATTTTTGTTGTTCGTTTTTCATTTGAGAACCTAACTCATTTCACATACACACAAACCCACAAACACTCAAATGATCAATACTTGCCCAAAGTAAACTTGATAAACACACTGGGCATAGAGTTCCCACAGAGATATTTGTTCCTTCAGTACACAAATAAAGGGATTCAAAGTCAACAAGCAGAAAGAGTGAGTTTAATATTGTCTTCTAATCTACAGGAACTGAGAGATTAACTCTGGTTTGGTTGGTGACCAAATGTTGTGATTGCTTGCACTGAACGGCTGTGTTTGACTACCTCTGCGAATGTTGCAAGACCTCTTCACTTTTGTGTGCCAAATAAAGCAGGTTTTTATTCTCGAAAGACTATAGAATGTTCTCTTTGAGGAGCAAGCTGTGACATGTATAACTAGATATAACAACAGTATTATTTACCAGGGAACAGGCTTTTGGCAAATAATCTTGTGATCCGTAATACTGTTCGTTGGGCATATGTTAATGTTTGTATGTTGTATTAGCAGCAGTTGTTTTCTTACTCATCCTTGTTTGAAAACTTGGCCGACGGTTTCAAAGCTTGTGCTGCTTGGGCCTAGCCTGTACCTGTAGTAGCCAGAAAAAGCAGACTCAGTCACTGGATTCTGTATCCTCAACACTTTACTTGCCGGGGGTAACTATGTGATTTCTAAAAACTTGTTCAAATAGTCATTCCCGGATGGGGTCAGATTGTATTTTAACATCCTTCACTGCAGAGACCAAAGATGTGTGTGTTTTGTTTTAATCTTGGATACACAGTGTACCCAATTACTGCCTTCCCGGAAATTTGCTCTGCTGCTTGTGTCCTAAAGCATAACAGTCTTGGGGTTGCAGGAAAAAGATGCGTAAGAAAGAAGCTTCCGTTCCCCTTTAGCTGTAGTGTAGACCTGCCTTCACAGCTTCCTACTGCTGATTTAGTTATCAGTTCCAGCACAGGATGTGAGCCCAGGAAAACCATAGGCATTGCCACAGCTGAGCTGCTTCCTTACTGTAGCCTGCATTGCCTTGATGAAAGGTGGCTCCTAGATTGGTTCAGATGCCGTGGACTATTTTCTTTAGTGAGGACTCAGCCTGTGAGTTCAGTTTCACAGGCCTTGTCTCTGCTGATCTGTATACACTGATAAGTCACTCTGAACCTGTTTCCTCTTCTTTACCTGGGGAATAGACTAGATTCTCTCTGGTGTTCTTTCAGCTTTAAAATTCTGTCACTTGGACTGGATTTGGCCATTTTTCTAACTTCCCGCTTCATAAGCAGCAGCAGAACAAAGAATCTAGTGGAAAGGTAGCCAATTTTCTTAAGATCTTACTTATTTGAAGAGATCCTCCATTGGATTTTTATTCTTTCTCCAATGTCTTTCAGAATGCCAACTTAGAAAGGAAATAAGCTCTACCTGTATTTATTTTTAAGAAATCTTATTCATGCAACTTTAACCAAATTTTAAAAACCTTACACTATTAAGGAGGGTTTGTCTTTACATAATTCCTGTGTAGTGAATTCCACCACCTTATCTATTCACACTATTTCTCTATTGCTGTTGTATTTTGAAAACGGAGCGTTAAAATTTTTAACCATTTTTTTCCTCTTAAGGTAAGTCCTACTCCGTCATTTTAAAAAAATTTTTCTTTTGTATGGTATAAAATTGCATTTCATCTTGACTCATGTCAAAGTTGTGAATGAAAAAAAATTGTGAATGAGTAAAACCTGACTAAGATTCTGTTACAGTAATCTAGACTTGACTAAAGATCTTGAGAATATTCTTAACCTACTCAGAATTTTGTGCTTAATTGTCTTCACATATCTGACTTAATTTGATGAAATTTTTTTTCCCTAAATTTTTTTTCATGAGTTTTTCCTCTCATTGAAACATAATTAGAATACAAAAATAGATGTCTTAATAGGCACACTTATGTGATTTAAAAAGTAATAATCAGGTGTTAGTGGTATTTGCAAGATCATACTGAAGAAGAATGATTTCTTAAAAGCTATTTATTGAGTGCTTACTATGTACCAGGTGCTGGGCTAGGTGCTTCATATCTATTATCACTAATCCTGAGACTAAACAACCCCAAATGATAGTATTCTTATGCCCATTTAACAGATAAGGAATCAGAGACTTAAAAAGTAGAGGAGGGTTCTAAACACATCTGGCTAGAATCCCAGCTCTTCTTTAATATCCAAAGACTTGTCAAAAAATGCTGATTTCATAAAATGAAAGTATGTTTTTTGAGTCTATAATTGTTAATTAACTGATAATCACAACTACAGTTTTTCCATACTTTAGAATTTCTTATTGCCCAGGTGGTGGCAGCATATCTCAAAGAGCTCGTGTGGTACAAAAGGCTCTCTTCCACCTGGGCAGTTGATTTGCCTCTTCATCTCACATACTTGATCTCTTTCAACCGCTACTTCTCTATTGGGTTTTCACTACTGTTAGACCAATCCCTCAGTAATTAACTCCATCTTCCATCTTCCCTTAAGCCTCATCTTCTAAATGAGTCCTACTCAGCCAGTTTGCTTTCAGCCTGTCTTAATTACAATGCATCACAAAATGTCTATTTTTTAGAATATCCATGTAGACCTAACAAGTAACACAAGGAGTTTTTTTCAAATATTGTTATTTTTCACCCATTGTTAAATGTAATTTGGAAGAAACACATACTAAAATAATGAGCTAATACTATAAAATACTTACTTAAATTAGAAGGCATGCTTTTTAAACTTATGGGATACACCAATTAAGGACATAATGAAAACCTTTTGAAAGATAGAATTAGCCTTCAAATTAAGAACAAGAGCATTCAGGAAAGAGTAGTGCAAGGTTATATAATTCAGAATAAATGTATATAAATATAGGGGCACCTGGGTGGCTCAGTCGGTTAAGCGTCCAACTTTGGCTTGGGTCATGATCTCCCAGTTCGTGGGTTTGAACCCCATATCGGGCTCTGTGCTGACAGCTAACTCAGAGCCTGGAGGCTGTTTCAGATTCTGTGTCTCCCTCTCTCTCTGACCCTCCCCTGCTCAGCTGTCTCTCTCTCTCTCTCCCTCTCCCTCCCTATCTCTCTCTCAGAAATGAATAAGACATTTTTAAAAATGTATATAAATATATACTAGAATAACTAGTTAAACCGACTTTGGCCAAAAATTGCTTGGAACATCATTCTCTTTGCAGGACAGATGCTACCTCATCACAAAAGCCCTCTTTACCTCTATCACTTAATTTTTTTTTTTCATAGCACTCCAGCCTGACAACTTGTTTACTGGTTTGTCATCTGTTTTTCCCACTAGAAGGTAAGCTGTGTGGGCTCACTTACATTGGTACCTAGAATATTGTTTTGAATAATTGAGTCCAAGATACAGCATTGCTACTTACACATAAAGCTGTTTTGTTTTAATTTGTGGTTTGAACAAATCATGAAATAACCTAAATCCTGTGAATTTGTGAAGTTTGTATTAAAGGACCAAACGTTTGTGTGGATGACCCATTAAGAAGAGGCCTAAAGATTAGTAGATAAGGTGTTTGGAGAAAGGCTAAGTAATTGTGACTGTCTTGTTAATGAAAGAACACTAATTGCTTACTAATTTCCGAGTATGTAAAAATATGTATAAGGAACATAGCAGAACATCTTCATTGATGAGATAAAAGGAATTGGTCCTAGACTGTAGGTGCTAAGATAAGAAGAAGCTGGAATAGAGATCTATATAGAGATTGGAAAATAGGGCAAAAGTGTATATGCACACTAGATGCCCTCTGTAGATATTTTCCAGCTTCATTATTCCCAATGCAGATTGCAGGAGAAATACTTAGATTAAATAGCAGATACTTCTCTCATTGATTATTCCTTGCTGCCCATGGCCTCATGCATACATTTTAGAAACATTCATTGCATTTGGGCACAGTAGTCAGTACAGATAATTATATATTGCTGCTTTGGGTAGTTGATAGAATTTTTTTTAACATAATACTGAAAATTGGGGTTTCTGCTTTTTTAAGACTGAAACTGTTTACAGTTCTTTATCTTCAGAATGTACTATACATGCTAATGCAGCAAACGAATTCCTTATAGTTGGAGGGCATCCTTTTGGAAGCCTAAAATTTCCAGTAAGTCCTTCTGAAGCCTTGGGTTACAGTGCTGTTGAAATTGTCAGAAACTAAGCTTTTCTGCTGAATCTAGAGGTTTCAAATTTTAGGCCTGTCCCTAAATGAGGTAATTGTATTAGGCCTGTCAAGTTAATTTGTATTTTTTGCTGGGGTCTTCTAACCATTAAATAAGAGTTGCTGTCCCAGGTGGGAAAACTAATCCATGTGTAAGAAGCTTTCAGTGTAAAAATGATGTTTATGGCAAAACTAACCCTTAGTAATACCACCTTCACTGGATAGAATTTTAATGAGAAACCTTCACCTTCACCTAAAGAAGCTTCTTGAAGTAACCATGTAAAACATTTTAACCATATCTGTTATATGATACTGTCAGAGACATTCTTCTCCATGTCATATAGTGCCTTTTACATAAAGTCCCATTTGAGATATTTTAGAATGTGATTCTAAAAAACTTTTGAAAGCCCCTTTTTGATAGTAAAAGGTTTGCCTCTTTTTGATTGGGTGTCACAAAGCTCAAGAGCAAATTTGAAGTTAATCAATCATCTATCCTATAATTTAATATCTATCCCGACCTGCATACTTCCATTTCTTTTTAAATACATATTTTTCCTGGGACAAGTGTTATTGTATATGTTAATGTAGTAAGGTAAGTCAAGTTCTTGGTGAACTAAGGGAGTATAGTTTGCCTTTTTATCAAGTGTTAGTAACTCAGACTTAACAAAGGCTTTTGATACGTAACAAGTAGTTATTTGCTAGTAAAATTCTTTCGTTGATTCTGATTTTTATGTCTATTTTAAAATCTTAAAACCCTATCATTCAAAACTAGGGAACATAGGAAATCATTGTTTGGAATTGCATCCCAAAGTCTAATGCTAAGAGCTAGTTTGTGCCTTTAATAGCCCTCAGAGTATAGTGTGTATATTTGGAACCTAGTATAAAAAATAAACAAAATTTACTTGTGCCAGGCTATAAATATATATGGTTTATGTTCTCCAAACCATCACTTAGAGACTTCTCCTACTCCCAAATTCATAAATTGCTCTTGCTGAGTTTACAGTTTATGTTTTTAGGCTTTAAGTCAGGAAGCAAAACAGACTGAAATCTAAAAACTCCATTCTGATTCACATATGTATTATTGAAGGATAATAAATAATAGTGGTTGTGTATGATGAGTTTCTAGAGGGTTTGAATTTGGAGTTTTTCTTAAGTTTTAGATTTGGCCTTGATCAACTGATTTTCTGTTCTCTGTAGTCAGATAATAGTAATACTTGCCATTATAAAGAAAGTTGTGCCTGGATGGCTCAGTCAGTTAAGCATCCGACTTTGGCTCAAGTCATGATCTCGCAGTTCATGAGTTGGAGCCCTGTGTCAGAGTCTGTGCTGACAATGCCGAACCTGGAGCCTGCTTCGAATTCTGTGTCCCCTTCTCTCTCTGCCCCTCCTCTTATCACACTCTGTCTTTCTCTCAAAATAAGTAAACATTAAAAGAAATAAAAAAGATAAAAGAAGTTTGGACCAATGTTCTCTTGAGATTCTTTTTCTTTTCTTTTTTTTTTTTTTTNGCCAGATTTCATTCTTTCTCATTGCCATGCAGTATTCCATTGTATAGATAAACCACATCTTCTTGATCCATTCGTCCGTTGATGTATACTTAGGCTCTTTTCATGTTTTAGCTGTTGTTGAGAATGCTGCTGTGAACATTGGGGTACATGTACTCCTATGCATCAGCATCTCTGTATCCCTTGGGTAAATTCCTAGCAGTGCTATTGCTGGGTCATAGGGGAGTTCTACTGTTAGTTTCCTGAGGAACCTCCACACTGTTTTCCAGAGGGGCTGTACCAGTTTACATTCCCACCAACACTGTAGGAGGGTGCCCGTTTCTTGAGATTCTTTTCATCTCTCAGTTTTAATATTCTATTGCAGGACTATCCTGCAGTTGTAGATTTGTATTATTAATGACTCTAGGTGTATAAGAATCTGATATAGTCTCTAGTTCTATGTTCATAGTTGATTTCATGATGTGGAGCAAAAAATCATTTACTGTTTCTCTGCCTGGGTTCCCATGTTTATAAAACAGAATTAAGAACACTTGTTTTTTGCAACACTAACTAGTTAATGAATAATTGTGTGGTATCCTTTTTATAGAAGGTTATATTCTATAGAATTCATCTATGAATTGATTGTTCGGAGCTTACACAGATTCCCAGGGAATTATGTTATAAATAGTGGTTACGTTCTTCATTTACCTTGTAAATGCCTATTTGACACACAGTATAAGTGGAAAGAGTGCCTTTGCATAAAGAAGGTAGAACATAATTTTCAGTACAGCAATAAAGTAGTAAAAGTTAAATGAATTTTTGATTGCCTTGTACCACTGTAAGATCTCATACCAAGTGCTGGAAAATGGATTTATCTGAGTCCATTTTTCCCCCAGATTTTTACATTTTAGACGGTATGAATGATTTGTCAGCACTTTCTGACCATTGTACCATGTATACAGGGTGATACATCTTACATATCAGGAATCACTGTTGCAGCTCTTTTCAAGTCTCCTAACCTTTTTATACCATAGGAAACTAAAGCTACATGTGCGTCTATAAATCATTCATGTGTGTATGCAGTGCATACAGAATATATTTGTATACATTAATCTGTGATGTGCCCCTCCCCCTGCTTTATTATCTGTATACTGAAGTATGAACTCTTTAGAGGAGCCCAGTGATCTTACCGATCTGTTCCAGCCTGCCATATAAATCTTCCAACATGATAGAGGACCGTTTATTTCAGACCTCTGCACTTCTAAGAGATACCTTCTTAGGGTACTGGTAGTAGTATAGAGTCTGGAACCAAACTACCTAATTTGAATTCCAGCTCTCCCTCTTGTGAGATGAGGAGGCTACTATGAGAATGCACCTCATAGACCCCCACTGCAAGGAGTTCAACTGACCAAGGATTCCAGCTGCTGTGCTCTGAAATCCATCACTGTGTTTGTGCCAAGACCTTCCTTCTTTTACAGCTCAGGGACTGAGCATGGCAGAGATACTAAGGCCCATTTTTGGGAGACACAGACTCCTCTGATGGCCACTAGGGACACAAGGACTCCCCCATCGCTTTGCCAAGCCTTCTTTAGACAACATGGCCCTCTAGAATACTTCCACTCAGTCTTCCTTCCTCTCTCTTTCACTTAGGATCAGACCTGCATCATGATGTGGCACTTCATCCAGTCTTCCTGGCTCCCTCCTCCCAATTATCCTTCAGAGATATTTCCCCTAATAAAAATCCTACACTTTAATAACATCTTGGCTGCTGGGATGGTAAAATTGACATTTGGAAATGGCTCATCTGCCTCTCGGCCTGAAGGTGCCACCATCATCAGTAGGTGAAGCAACGAGTCTTTGGCATAAGGCTACAGACTAATTACTAAAGATTTTACCAGTGTTGACCTGCGACAGTTTGAAAAATATGGGAGGAATAACATCTCCAAAGACAACAGAGTTGACTGATTCCTGTTAAATTGTATAGTAGCACTGCATAAGGAAAATAGAAATAGCTGTAAACAAGCCATGAATACCTAAAAGTCAGAGCTGGAGGGCCCCTGGGGTAGCCTTTATTGGCTGTGGGACAGAGTCTGTTGAACCACTTGCTGAAGAGGTAGCCAATTGTTGGAGTCACAGAACCCCCAGAGACATCTGAGCCTTGAATGTTTAGCTAACCTGGTTCTGTTAGTGTGAAGGTGAGGAAATGAAGAATCCTAAACATAGGATGGTGTCATCTTGAGAGATGGCCTTGCTCCTCCCTCTGGGACCTTAAGGCTTGAAAGGTATCCCTTCTGTGGTATGAACTAGCAATGTTTGTTCTACTGGAGATACTGCAGAAGCCTCTTGCCTTAAGGCAATAGTCCTCCTCCTCTGCCCCCTTTCTCCTTTCTTGGCTGCCAAGCAACTAACTAACCAGTAACCAAGACACTGGCAACCTGTGTAAGAAGGAATAAAGGCTGAGCAAATGGGGATGCTGGAATTGATACATTGCCTAAGGCCAGAAGATCTGCTGATGGCTTTTACTCCATGAGAGGACCTAAAATCTACACCATTCACCCAAGGCCATCAGGAGAGCACTGGTGAGAGACGCATCATCACCATCACTAAGAAGTTTGGTGGTAGCTCTCCTCTGCAAGACTGGCATAAAGGTAAGAGAGGCAGCCACAGAGCTGACTTCCACAGAAACTGCCCCATGACTTAACGTCCATGGGAATAACAGCCCTGAAGTAATGGAAGCCAGTGGTGTTGCTTAGCTGCCAAAAACTAGAAGATCACAATTATCCTAAGGCCATTCTTATATCCAAAGGAGCTTGGCCCACAAGGAGTTCTAGAGTCAGCTAATACAGCCTAGTCTCCCTCGGGGCAAAACAGATGGGCAGTCCTTGAGAGTGCTGATTAACATCTCTTACCCTAAAAAGCAAGAATGGAGGTGCAGGAGACAGAGGGCAGTGACAGCAATAAAAAGTCATGATCCCTTGCTTAGTTTCCAGACCTGAAACAGTTTTTAGATCGAGAACTGAATATGTGGATGAGTCCCAAAGAAGAAGAACCCTACCACACCGTGGAAATTATGTAAATACATGACATTTCTCCAGAAAGGCTTTATGGCTATCTGAGTGACTGTACACTAGGGAAAAAGGAAAATCAGGTGTTTTGAGGACTTTTGGTCATAGGATTTGAGTTGATATCAGTATCTGCAGATTTAAAGCAAGATCACAGCCTTCCTGTTATAATGGGCACCTACCAGGCCAAGTATACTGCCTAAACTTGGTGTCACAGTGGGCCCCAAATGCATAATGAGTATTTATGTGGCAATGGAGTAACTACCACATTGGGTCCCTCGTCTGTGGACTAGGAGTTATAGCGGGGTTTGCCAAAGGGAACCTTCTGAAACTGCCCCCCATCCCTCTTCTCAGGATAGTAAATTAGGCACAGTGTTGTATTTGGGGGGAATAATGAAGATTACTGCCACCATTTAAGACCTAAAAGATACAGGAG
The DNA here is from genome assembly GCF_008692635.1 of Crocuta crocuta. Classification (NCBI taxonomy): domain Eukaryota; kingdom Metazoa; phylum Chordata; class Mammalia; order Carnivora; family Hyaenidae; genus Crocuta; species Crocuta crocuta. The sequence goes on along the minus strand of NW_027551575.1, from coordinate 932,352 downwards.
TGCTGGTCCTATTTCTCTTTATTTAATGTAACAGTCCAGCCCCTGTATAAACTGGATAGATCCTGGAGAGTTACTACGGACTTCTGCTGACTTAACCAAGTAATAACTCTTAGGACAACTGCTGTCCTATGCTGGACTCCTTGCTAGAACAGATTAGTAAGGCTTCAGATATATGGTGTGTCACTGACTTGGCAGTGTGGTTTTTTTTCCATTTCAATTAGAGAAAAGGATCAGAAACCGTTGACCTTCACAAAGAACGGTCAACACTATTCATTTAGACTGAGTTTTTCCTCAGGGCTATGTTAACTCTCCCACCCTCAGTCATTAAGACATGGACCACCTAAATATCCTTCATGACAGTGCACTGGTCCATTTTACTGACCACATCATATGGTTGGGCAGATGAGCAAGAGGTGGCTACTATGCTGAACACATCGGTAAGATACATGTACCCCAGAGGATGGGAGATAAACGCTAAGAAGACTGAGAGACCAGTCACTTGCAAAGGTTTAATCATCAGGGGAATGCAGGATATCTCCTCCAAAGTGAAATATTGCTGCCTCTTGGCAGCCCCTACCACAAAGAAGAACATTTTGTAGGCCTCTTTTCCTTCTGGAGACCGAGGATTCTACAACTAGGAATAATACTCCAGCTCTTCTATCAAGAAATATGGAAGGCTGCCAATTTTGAATGGGGCCAGGGCAGGAAAGTTTCCTGCAACAGTTTCAAGCTTCATTGCAAGCAGCCCTGACAAGACACTTGCACCATGTGATCAAGAAGACTAGTGGTATCAGTGGTGGGGGCCAGTGCAGTGTGGAATATGGCAAGTCCAGCTGGAGAATCACAGTATAGGCCCCTGGGATTCTGGAGTAAGGTCAGGCCATCTGCAGCAGTCAATTGTAGATCTATTGAGAAACAGCTCTAGGCATGTCTCACTGGGTCCTGTAGAGGCAATGTCTGGCCATGAGATAGTTAAACCTGCCCCTCTCCCGAGTCCCTCTTGGAGTGAAGGACTGATTTTCTAAATCCATCATCATCTATATTTATTAGTTGACATTTGTAGTAAAAGGAAGTGTTTTTCCCTGTTCATTTACTTATTTTTAACAGACTCATGGATTCTTCGTTAACAGATTAGATCCATTACTGTCATCATTTTGATGTGGTAATTGTCCCACATTTGCCCTGTGGAGCCCCAGAATGTTCCCTGGCTGTGTCGGAATCCCCACATGTGTTATGTAATCAGTATACTTTGAGTCTTTTCATACTTTTTGGTACAATCAGTATTCCAGGTTCATCTTGTACTTCCCGTGTCCTCGCCCTGGAATCAGCCATTTTTTTTTCAAGGAAGCCTGCCTTCTTTTCATGGAAAATAGTATTCAGGAACCAAGATCTGAGTGCTAAGTTTGCTCGTACTGCTACTTGTGGTCCCTTTTAGCAGATACCTACATATGCAAATAGCTGTATTTATACCTGTTAAAAACCACTGCTTTGTTTTGATACCTTCAATTGCAGTCTGTCACTACATTCTATTCTCCCCCTTTTCCTTATTTGTAATTCCCTAACAAAAATAATTCTGGCTGCCATTATCTTTAAAGTATATTTTACTCATTTGCTCCAGGCTAAAGTACACAGAAGGTAGTTTTAAAATTGTTAATTCATAGTATTTTGATAAGACAATGTATATATTTTTAGGTGATCCATCTGTTTACAACCCATCAGTTTGTCAGCTGAAAAGCTCTCTCTTAAGTAATGTTAATGAATTCAAACAAACTAAAGCCCCAAATAAGTGTCTAGGTCCGGAGAACTGGATGGCTCAGGACATTGTTAAAGGGCTACAGAGCTTCAACAGTCCTGGTTAGTAGCTTCAAACTTCATGTCTGCTGTAACTCACATAATAGGTGACACAGAAATGTTTATGTTGGGTAATAGTAAGTTGATCATGCCTTTATTTCCTGGATCTTAATAAGCATAATCATGGCACTAGGAGTTGGCACCTCAAGTGAAGGAAGGGACAGATTTCCCCCTCAAGGTGCAGTTGAATCTTTTTTACAAGCAACTTGCAGGAGTGCCTGAGTGGCTCAGTCAGTGAAGTGTCTGACTGTTCATTTCGGCCTAGGGCTTGATCTCACAGGTTTGTGAGTTCAAGCCCCACATCAGGCTCTGCACTGACAGTGAGGAGCTGGCTTGGGATTTTCTGTCTCCTTCATTCTCTCTGTTCCTCCTCCACTCATGATCTCTCTCTCTCTCTCTCTCTCTCTCTCTCAGTCTCTCAAAATAAACTTTAAGAAAAAAAGTTAATTATAATAGGTTGTTCTTAAGCTTTTTCTGCCCATGCACAAAGCACAGTTTCTCAGTGATATCTTTATGACATTGTGTTACAATGATATCCTTTTTAAAATTCATAACAGGTTTTATGATCTACTAATAGTTTAGAACAAATATTTAGGAAATGACTGAAGGAAAAAGATGTTATTAAATGCAGTACTCTTAATTTGGAGGCTAGCACTCTCTATACCAAACACTGAGGGAGATGTACAAGATGATATAAACTAAGTTTAGGATTTTGTGTAAATGTGCTGTCAACATCAGACTTCCAAGTATGCAAATCATCTGTGCTTTGACACCAATTTCTTTTTGTTTTTAGTACTTTGTGTAGTTTTGCTAAATATCATTAAGCAGTTCCAACTTTCCACCTCAGCATTGAATAGTAAGCAGTCTAAAGACAAATGGATCCTTCTGCAATGATAGTATCTCTCTGAGGAAGGCTTAAATTTTGGTTATTAAGATCAGTATTTAGTGTTGTGCAGTACATTAGCTTTTTTCCTCTAAAATGAGAGGCAAACTTAGTTTATTACTCTCTTCAGCATAATGTCAGTATGTTAATTTGCCTGTTTTGCTTGGTATTTTACCTTTAGATTTACTGTTAACTGCCCTTCACTAAGAAGAAATTATGTTAAATGTTAAATCCTAAAGGTGGCCTGTTTTCTGTGATCTTGAACAACTTGGAAAAGAAAGGGGCACTTTTAATCTTTGAAAAGCACATTGACCTAATTCATAAGGCCTTGTGAAGGCTGTTATGCAAATGACTTGCCTTGACATTATCTTGTTTAAATAGCCTTAAATTAATGCATCTACATTAAGATAATGAAAAAATATATATAATTAAAAAAAAAAACACCTGTCAGTTTACTTTTGGTTCATCTCAATCAGTTTTATAAGAAGACCAGTGATATGCATACTCCTAATGTTAAGATAATCTGGTTGAGATTCCTTTAAAGTAGGTTAATTTTTAAGTAAACATCTATGGTAGGCAGCTTTAAAGATAGCCCCCAATGATACCCACTTGGTGATATCCATACACTTGCTTTATTCCCTCCTATTTAGTTTAGCTAGATCTAATAACATGCTTCTCATTAATAGAATATGGTAAATGTAATGGGATGACATTTCCAAGGTTAGATTATGGAAAGAGTCTGGCTTCCATCTTACTTACCCTCTCTTTCTCTCTTACTCATTCCCTTTAATGGCAGCCAGTTGCCATATTGTTTGCTTCCGTATGAAGAGGAAAGGGTATGAAGGAGGTCTTTTACTGTCAGTGAAGAACTGAATCCTACCATAACTGTGCATGAGCTTGGCTACAAAATCTTCCTCTCTGTCAAGCCTTGATGATGACAGCCCCAGCTAACACCATGAAAACAGTCTTATGAAAAAACCCTGAGCCCCACTGTGCCAGATTTCCTGACCACAAGAAACTATGCGATAATAGGTGTTGATTGTTTTAGTTGCTAAATGTTGGGGTCATTTATTACTCAGCCAGAATTAACTAATACAATGTCCTTTAAAAAAAAAAAAAACTGTGTTTTCTGGTACAGTTCAGACTAGCATTTCCAGATCAATGATTTAGTGCAGTGGTTTTCAACCACTAACATTAAAATCACCTGGGGAGTTTTTTGTTTTTTGTTTTTAAACTACAAATGCCTGGACTTCACCCCTAGAAATTCAATTTGAATTATTCTGGGATGGGTTCAGGCCTTGGTATTTTTAAAAGTTCCCGAGGTAATTCCAGTGAGTAGATGAAGAATCACTGATTCAATATAAATTGATTTAGTAAAGCCCCCTCTGGGTGCCAGGTGTACAAGCTGTATTGTTGGGAGCTGGGGCTCACTTTTCATTCATTGGTCAGAAGAGAAGACAAACAGGTAAACAATGAAAACAAGCTGCCAAATGTTCCAATAAAGTTATGTACAAGTTAATATAAACACAGAAAAAGAAACACCTAACACAGTAGTGATAAAGTTAGAAAAAGTTTGACAGAGAAAGTTATTATGGGGGCGCCTGGGTGGCTCAGTCGGTTACGCGTCCATCTTGGCTCAGGTCATGATCTCACCGTTTGTGAGTTCGAGCCCCACTTCAGGCTCTGTTCTGTCAGCTCAGAGCCTGGAGCCTGCTTCGGATTCTGTGTCTCCTTCTGTGTCTGCCCTTCACCCACTCATACTCTGTCTCTCTTTGTCTCTTAAAAAATGAATAAACGTAAAAAAAAATTAAAAAGAAAAGGAAATTATTCTGGAGCTAAACATAAATGATGTTTATGTTTAATGTTACATTATGTTTAATGTAAATATGGAGGGATAGGGGCACCTGGCTTGCTCAGGAGCATGTGGCTCTTGATCTGAGAATTGTGAGTTTAAGGCCCACATTGCATGAAGAGATTACTTAAAAATAAAGTCTTTTTAAAAAGTGTGGAGAGGTAAATATTGCAGGCAAAAGAGTGCAAGAGTAACTGCACAAAGTTTTTAGAGAATAAGGAGGGCAGTAGTATGTTCATATTTGACTAATAGGACAGGATAAATCTAGAAGGGTAGAGGGAGTGTTGACAAAACTCTAAATTAGGGGTATGGAGACCAGTCAGGATGATGACATGACCTGAAGTGGTAGCAAAAGGGATGAAGCAAAGGACGAGATTAATTTGCTAACCAGGATATATAATGTATAAGACTGGGAGCATGCCCTGAAATGCAAAGGGAGGAGCCCATGATGACTCCTGGGTTCTGGCTTGGCAATTGTGTGGGTGGTAGACTGTAACTTTGGCAACAGATATGGGGGAAGCAAAAGCAGAACACAGAAGGAAATGAACAGTTCAGTGTTAGATCTAAGTTTAAAGCTTCAGAAGAAACAACTGGTTGCTGTTGGCACTAGAAATGAAAACCAAATTGCCATGTGACTTGCCAAGAGAGCACATCCTGGGGATGATTTTGTGTATTTTGAAATAATTGAGAGCACAGCTTCTGTTTGGTCTCCACGTGTGTTGGTGCAGTCAGCTAACACCAAGACAAGAATGATCTTAAGAATTAGCTATACTGACTTCTAGAGAGCTTTCTATTTCACTAAGCCAAAGAAACCTTTAAAATTGTACTGCATAATCTGCTTTTCACTTTTCTTGTCCACTGACTACAGTTCACTCAGATCACACTCTTCTCCTTAGGTGCCTTTGCCCCTCTTCTTCTTAGGTTAGTAATGCCTCGGCTTACCCAACTATAAGAATTTTGAACTGACATCAGATTGCATTGTGTCCTGAAGTGTAAAGGGTTTGGATAGTGATATCACATGTCCTCATTATGGTCATTTCCTCCCTTCCCTCCCCCCCCCCCCCCCCAGTTTTACTGAGAGATAATTGACCCACATCATTGTGTAAGTTTAAGTCATACAGAAGTTGGTTTGATTAACATATTTTGTGATGCGATTATGACAATAGGTTCAGCCAATGTCCATCTTCTATAGATATAATAAAAAGAAAAGAAAGAAAAAAGTTAAAAATTTTCTCCTATGATGAGAACTCACAGGATGTACTCTCAACAACCTTTCTATTTTTCATACAGCAGTACAGCTACAGTCACAATGTCGTACATTACATCTCTAGTATTTATCTTATAACTAGAAGTTTGTACCTTTTGAACTCCTTCCTCCACTTTCCCCTCCCCCTGCTCACTGCATCTGGTAACCACAAGATGATCTTTTCCATTTTTTTTTCCTTTTTTAGATTCTGCCTACAAGTTGAGATCATACAGAATTTGTCTTTCTCTTAATTTCATTTAGCATAATACCTTCAAGGACCATCCATATTATTACAAAACTGGAAGACTCTCCTTACTTTTTATGGCTGAATAATATTCCATTGTATCTATATACCACAACTGCTTTATCCATTCATCCATTGATTGTTTCCATGTCTTGGCTATTGTACATAATGGTGCTGTGAACATGGGGGAGCATATATCTTTTTGAGTTGGTGTTTTTGTTTCTTTTGGATATATTCTCAAAAAGGGAATTGATGGATATTGTACTTCTATTTTTTAATTTTTTGAGGAGCCTCCATATCATTTTCCCTAGTGGCTATACAAACTAGCAATCCTATCAACAGTGTATGTGGGTTCCCTTTTTTTCCACGTCCATGTCAGCTTTTGTCATCTCTTTATTTTTTGATGTTGGACATTCTAACAGGCATGAGGTGATACTTCATTGTGGTTTTATTTGCATTTCTTTAATGACAAGTGATATTGACCACCTTTTCATGTACCTGTTGGCCTTTGGTATGTCTTCTTTGGTAAAATGTCTATTTAGGTTTTATTTTGTTGTTTTTGCTTTAGGTGTCATATCCAAAAACATCATTACAAAATCCATGTCAAGATGCTTTATTCCTGGGGCACCTGGGTGGCTCAGTCCATTAAGCATTCAGCATCCACCTGGGTCATGATCTCTGTTTGTGAGTTTGAGCCCCTTATAGGGCTCTCTGCTGTCAGCACAGGGCCTGTTTCTATTCTGAACCTCTATCCCCCACTCCCCTGTGTATGCAGGCTCTCTTCCAAAATAAATGAAAACATTAAACAAGATGCTTTATTCTTATGTTTTCTTTCTTCTGGGAGTTTCAACTAGTTTCCTAGCTGCCCCTGCTGAGAGTTTCACACTTAAGTCTTTAATCCATTTTAAGTTAAATTTTTTGAGTGGTGTATGATATGGGTCCAGTTTCATTCTTTAACATTTGAATATCCACTTGTCCCATCACCATTCATTGAAAAAACTACCTTTTCTCCGTTGAGTATTCTTGGCTCCTTGTCAAATATTAGCTGACCATATTGGTCATTTGTTTTAACTCAATGCAGTACATTTGGTTCAGCCCCTCAATCTGTGTAAAACATGTAGTCCCATGTATCAGAGTGAAGTTACAGTGTTATGATTTTGGGTTTGAAAAAAAATTTTTAATGTTTGTTTTGGAAGGAGAGAGAGAGAGACAGAGCATGAGTGGGGGAGGAGCAGAGAGAAAGGGAGACACAGAATCTGAAGCAGACTCCAGGCTCTGAGCTGTCAGCACAGAGCCTGATGCGGGGATCGAACATGACCTGAGCCAAAGTCTGACGCTTAACTGACTAAGCCACCCAGGTGCCCCGCATGTTATTATTTTGAATCCCTGACACTTTTGAACTTTTAAAACTAAATTATTTCTTCTCTAGTCTAGACAGCTTATACACTACCTCCCCCCCATAACTCCCTCCCACCTCCCAGGAAGCAGAGAAGCCACAGGGAAATACAAGTGAATCTTCCTGTGAAAGGAAGGGTTGCACTTTGTCTCATCATCAAGCCTGCCTTGGGGCTGGTATAAAAAAAAAAATGCTGATGTCCGCATAACGTGTATCTCTTAAGTAAATCAAACCTGTAATTCAACTTGGCTGCCTCTAAGTCATTTTGCTTCCTGCCAACAAGAACATTAATGAACTTAGTATCTCCACAGGTTTATTCATGTGTAAGACCCAGTTCCTTATTCCTCTTCCTTGTTCCAGCACCTGCCCCTGCTCCATCTGATAAAGCGGAAAGCTCGAATAGGTCATACAAATCCAGATCATCACTTAAACCCCTATTCTTGTTGGCAGCATTCTGTAATTCTGTCTGATTTTAGGAAGGCAAACAATAAAGTTTCTAGGCCTTGGATTTGGAAAAAAAAAAATCCATACACTAGTAATTATTGTCATGATGAAACATTTTATGAAATGTAGGTTATTCATGCCTTTATTTTTCCTACTTCTGTTTTCCCTTTGACAATGATAAGTAATTCCATTATGTTGTACTTTTGCTGTAGGGTCTTGGTTTACCTCCATGGATTTACAGTTGGAATATTCCAGATCAAGTTGTACTTCGGTAGATTTCCCCAAATGGCATGAGACTGATATAGGAAGTATGCTTAAAAAATAAATAAATAAAGACATGAACCTAATTAGTCAAAAATTTTTAAGTTAAAGATATAAAAGAATATATACCATTTTCTCCCAAATTTGTCTACATGTTAGAATCACTAGAGGTCTCTTTAAAATCCCAAAGCCCAGGCCACCCCCAGATCAATTAAATCATACTTTGTAGCAGTAGGATACAGGCATCAGTAGTGTTTTGACCCCCTCAGGTGACTCCAACGTGCAGACAAACTTGGGAATCACTGATCTAAATAGCTCTATTACTTCATGATTGCAAGAAAACACAGCTGTGGCATTTTCTCCCTAGACTCCTCTCCTAGCCATTGGTGGGAAGTTCTCTGCTTTTCAAGTTCTCTATCAATTTTGTCAACTTTGAACTTAAAACAGGGGCAATGAATGAAAGGGAATTAAATCATTGGAAGGCAACAATTAACTAACTGAAAACCACAGATGGATATGAAATAGGTGATTGTAATTTCTTTGTTATTTTTATTTGTTGTAATTTTACTTGATAGCGTAAGTTTTGTGTCTCAGATTTTTCTGTTCCATTTTCAGACACAGAGCTGCTTATACAGCTAGTTTAATGAAACTCTGGTCCACCGGGGTGACATTTTTTTCATGCTTTCGATGATTGTTTTAGAATTCCTTCTTTGAGTTAGTCAGCTTTAAAATACCTAACCCAGAGTAGGTATGCATTGATAGAGAATTGTCTATTTTCTTTGCTTTAAAGAAACACAGTTTGACACAAAGATAAGCATTTAAAATTTTATTTTCTGTGTATACACAGCACATTACTTATTTATATAAGCAATCACTGGCTGTCCAAAAACTGAGGGAAGCTTAATTTTAAATATAGCAGCAACTCTTTACTCATCGGTGGTGAATTTACATGGTTGACACCCTTTATCAAAACTCAGAACTACAACAGTTGTACAAAAATCACCATGCTGGCCTATAAAATTTTAAAGCAATATTGTAACCCAATAAAATAATGATTGTGCTCTATGCCTATATGTATCTTGAGAGAGATTAATTAAAGGAAGTAAAATTGCAATTGAAGCTGTTGGATGGTTGAAATTATCTGAAAAAGTGTGATCTTGACTTTAATGAATTAACAAGTAAGCTTCTTGCAATAAGTATTTAATTAATTTTAAACCATATTTGATTTAGAAACCATTTGTACTTAATTTCTGGTCTAGTGTTCAATTAAAATCGTCTGTAATATTCACAGTCTCTAGATCCTTTTCTTGGTTTGGTTATCTTGCTGCTTGGTCACTGACTACTACTGAGCAGTGGGGAAATAAGGCCTATGGCTGTGATCTTCTAATTCCTCAGATGTCAGGGGGAAATTCTCAGGGAAAAAGTTTGCCTAGAAAATGCATGGTTTTTTTTCCTCAGATTTTATCCTTGAAGTAACCATGTGGGAGAGGTAGTAGAAACAAATGAGAACACATGTGTGTCATTAAAAACAAAACACTGACATGTTGCAGTTACTTTTCTACAATCACTTTTTTTCACAGGAAGACTTTGGATAAGTCATTATTGAGAAAGCTAAGGACCCCTGTGTTGTATTGAAAGCACACCAGCTGGGAAATCAGAAGGCCTGGGTTTGAATTCCAGTTACTCACAAATATAAGGTAATATTTTTATCCCTCCTCTGTTAAAACGCTTTTTTAATATATGAAGTTTACATTTTGCCCTACAACATATTTTCTTCTCAATTAAAAAAATTATATTCTGTACTGTCAGTTTTTATTTCATCATAAGTGAGGGCAGCCATGGTACATATGAGCCAAATGGTAATTAAAACCCAACACAGTGAGATTTGACTTTGAAATAGGTCTTAGAATTTATATTTGATTGTGAGTGATGTTTTGAGGAACCCTAATTCAAAGTCACCCATCATCAATAATAGTGATGTTGGAGAACAGGAATTATGGCCTACAACTCTTATATAATGTTGTTATAGTATATAGTTATATTTGGGGAAATATCCTTTGACTCATACTATTTTTGAGCCATGTAATGGGCTAAAATGTGGATTCTACTTAGGTAGAATAATGCACCTTCATGCTAAGATTACTTAAACAGAAATGCCCATTTTACTTCAGTGTTTATCTTTGCCAGGAGATACAAATAATTAAAATAGAGAGAGACAAATAATTATTTTGCCTTTAAGGTGTTGATTCTGAGTGTTAGATTAAATAGACAGACTGTTGACCACATGTGACTTAAGCAGTATTGTTGGTTATTTTACCGAGCATTGGATGAGGGCTTGCTTGAAGAAAGCTATGCTGTGGATAAACCTTTACTAGATCAAGAGTAACCTGCATTGCCCTCTGTGTTGTTGGTACCACAACATTATTCGGTGATATTGACTTTGAAAAATTAAATTTAACTTCTAAAAGCACAGATCAGATTTAGGTATTCTTAAATGTAAAATTGATTTTGACCTCCCCAAGAGCTTTTGAATAATAATAACCCTGGATGGGCGAATAAAGTTGCCATATAGAATTTTCTGTGTTCCTTTCAGTAAATCCATTCCGGAGCATAGAAGTGGGCAGTTGTTCAACCCATGTTCTTTCTTGTGTGTTATGTCAGAATTTGATAGTGTCACTGTGTTATCTATGATTTGTAATGGGATCAGTGCTGAAAGAGGCTTTGAGGATATGATTCACCAGTATTTAGACATCACAGGTAACGTAGGTTAAACATATTGAAACAGATTGAAAGAAAACACAATAGCTATTACCAATTAATTCAGGAGCAAGGAGAAAAATGGGTTGATTTTGGCCTAACTCAGGTGAAATAACTTATAAGCGCACATGGCTGGCTTAGTTCAGTGTGTGTGTGTGTGTGTGTGTGTGTGTGTGTGTGTGTGTTTTCCAAAGAAGCAGACATTCTAAAATTAGAATCAACATTACTGGTGGAAGCAGGAAACTTCAGAGTAGGGCATTAGATGTACGATCAGAGTAAAGCTGCTTTTGTGTCACAGCTGTAAGGAAAGAATGATGCTCGTTTTTTCTCAAGTAGTGCTTCTGCATAGTTGTATCAGCAAGTTATATCAATAGACAAAGGAGAGACTAAGAATATATACGTACAATTCTACCATCAGCCAAAAAGCCACATAAATCTTTCACATTTTCAAATAACATTCATGACAGGGAATAGTTCATTAGTGAAATTCTAAATCCTTGTCTCTTCCATTTTTTAAGTTCATTCAAGCTTTTAATATTCGCTCAGCAGAAGTGGAAGGGAACAAGAAAAATCTAGTACTGAATCATGGTGGTTTTTTTTCCTTGTAATAAATAGGTTTTAAAGTGTGTATATTATACACACACATATATGTATATATTGTATGTATTTAATATTTAGCATAGTAACCCAAGGGGTTTTTTTAGAAGTATTTTACTGTGAAGTGTAATATTCTTAAAGTGATAACAGTGGGGCGCCTGGTTGGCTCAGGCAGTTGAGTATCCAACTCTTGTTTTTGGCATGGACAGTGCGGAGCCTGCTTGGGATTCTCTCTCCCTCTCTCTCCCTCCCTCTCCCCGCTCATGCTCTCTCTCTCTCTTTCTCTCAAATAAACATTTTTAAGTGATAACATGACATCTAGAGTTTACAAATGGTTATAAGAATAAACATGCCTTGTAACTGCCACCCATAGTTAAAGAAAAACTACATGGAAAAGTTTGACCAGCATGCCAAAAGCCCCGTGGGTCCCTTGACAATCACAACCTTCTCCCCACACTTGTCCTTTCTTCTCTGAGAAAGCTCTAACTTTACTTTTTAGGTAATCATTTCCTTGTTTTTCTTTTTTTTTTATTTTTTTTAATGTTTTATTTATTTCTGAGAGAGAAAGAGAGAGAGAGAGAGAGAGACAGCATGAGCAGGGGAGGGTCAAAGAGAGAGGAAGACACTGAATCTAAAACAAGCTCCAGGCTCTGAGCTGTCAGCACAGAGCCCGACGCAGGGCTCAAACCCACGAACCATGAGATCATGACCTGAGCTGAAGTCAGATGCTTAACCAACTGAGCCACCCAGGTGCCCCTCCTTGCTTTTCTTTATAGTTTTACCGCTTGAGTATGCACCGTATGCACCAGATATACCTATATAATTTAGTGGTATATGTTTGGCAACTTTTTATAAACGAAATCATACTTGGTATATTCTTTAGTCTTACTTCTTCCATTTGTCGTCCATGTGATTGAATGTAGCTGTCAGTTTGTTCATTTTCATTGCTTTGTAGAATTCTCCTTGTATAAATGGACCAGTGTATTTATCCATTCAGTTGTGTTGGATGTCTGGACTGTTTTTACTTTGTGCCCACTACAGATAATACTGCTATGACTATTCTGTGCTATCTCCTGGTGCACATGGACATGTATTTCTGTTGGACATAGTCCTAGTTAATAAATATTAATGATGTGACAGTAGACAATGAAACTGTCTTTTTCTAGAAGCAAATTTAGTGAGCCAGTAATTTAATGAAGGAAAAGAAAGCATTATTTTGGTTGTTTTAGGGTGGTAGGTGCTGTCTAGACTTAGAGATGGCCACTTCATCCAGATAAATAAAAAATAGAATATCCAGGATTTTACCTTTTGTTTAAGAATTATATCTGTTTCATCAAGAAAATAAAACATTTTAGTTTTTAAACTACCTCTAGTATTATTTCTAGAATTCTAAAATTAACAGTATGAAACAGAGCAGAGAATGTATCTTACATTTCTTTTATGTTCTTCATGAAGATCATGGCACTGCTAAAAAGATGTTAAGTCCCCACTAAATATATATTTCCTCTTTGACATAAAATTATTTGTATAAATAGGTATAATTTGCAAGGGACGGGCCTCTAAAAAGGAGACAGGGGTAGGTTGGTTTAACTTAAAACTTTTTCTGTTTTGAAAGTCTCTTTCCCGAAACAGAAAATAATAGTTTGGATGAGTCAATGCAATAATCTGTTCTCCATAATTTTTCTTACTGCATTCATACGTGTCCTAAGGACAACTAATATTAGCATATTTCTGAGGTTTTTTAAAAAGTTATTATGGGCCTTTGTTTGCCTTTCAAACAATACATTAAGATGCAGGTGTATCACTTCTGGTAGTCTTATGCTTCAGAGCATATTTATTTTAGGGCTTCTGATTTCATCAGCAAGGCCCCACCGTGGTAAATGGTAAAAAAAAAAAAAAAAAAAGAGATACTGGTATATCTTCCTGGGTTTTTTTGTTTGTTTGTTTCATTCCAAAGCTTGAGCGGAAGAGTCAAAATAATGTTTGTCATACTTGGTTAGCTGAAGTCTTGTTCCTGTTTATATGAAACGGCCACTGGGCTAATGCAGTTAACACAAACACTTCTAAAAACTATTCCAAGTGTTGAAGAAAATGCCTTTTAATTTAAAAATTACTTATCCAGGGGCGCCTGGGTGGCTTAGTCGGTTAAGCGTCCGACTCTCGCTTAGGTCATGATCTTGCGGTTCGTGGGTTCGAGCCCCGCGTCGGGCTCTGTGCTGACAGCTCAGAGCCTGGAGCCTGTTTCAGTCTGTGACTCCCTCTCTCTCTGACCCTCCCCTGCTCACGCTGTCTCTCTCTCTCTCTCCTATAAATAAATAAAACATTAAAAAAAAATTTTTTTTTTAAAAATTACTTATCCAGGATCAGGCTGGGAGAAACACTTTCTCGAGAATTCAGCATGCTACCCATACCACAATTCATTTTGCTGCTTTGCTATAATAAATATGTTTGAATTCTTCTTTGCAATGAAAAGATTCTTTTGTCTTCCTTAGGGATTTTAACTTTCAAAAGGTGTTCTTAAATATATTACTACCTTATTTAAACTATTTGCTTACAAGATGTATAGTACTTTGCATGAAGAATAAGTCACTAATCCCCTGGGCACACAAAAGGAAAATGCTGTGCTGCATTTCCTATTTTATTTTGTTTTTCTCTGGTAGGTTTATGACTTGATGCCCAGCTTTTTTATAGAGTCACCTCTCACAGGACACAATTCCCTTTAATGTGTTTTCCATGTGCATAGAAAGAACCAGTGTGTTCATATGTTCATGTTACTATAACAAAATATCATAAACTGGGTGGCTTATAAACAACAGAGATTTATTCCTTACAGTTCTGAAAGCTGGGAAGTCCAAGATCAAGGCACTGGCAGATTCGTTCTCTGGTGTGGGCCTATTTCCTAGTTCATAAACAATTTTCTTTTTACTAGAACCTCACATAGCAGAAAAGTGGGTCTCTCATAAGGCACTAGTCCTATTCATGTGGTCCCACTCTTATGACCTAATCACCTCCTAAAGGCCTTACCCCCCAATACCATCATCTTAGGGGTTAAGATTTCAAAAATGTAGCGGGGACACAACCATTCAGCCTATAGCAGTTAGCAATCACCAGTAGAAATTTCATTTTTACCATGTGGCTTTCTCTTGGTATATGGAGACAAGCCTCCTTAAAGTGTTCCTTGAGTCAAGTGAAAGTGGCTTTCGCTGATGTCTTGGAGACTTAAAAAAATTTTTTTTGACAATTTATTGTTTTTATTAATATATGATAAACATTTTAGATTTTTTTATGAAATTAAAAGATATTAAAATCAAAAATACTAGGAAAGTTGCTAAGAAAAGTTTCCAATTTCTGTGTTGATGGTATAGAGTTGGCTGCCTATGTATACGAAGGTCTGTGAGTAGAGGAATCCCATGATGAAGGTGGTGTTTAAGGGAGACTGTACAGGAGCGCCAGGGGAACTCAGTTGAGCATCTGACTCTTGATTTTGCCTCAGGTCATGATCTCAGGATCATGGGATTGAGCCCCACGTTGGGCTCCCTACTAAGCATACATACATACATAAAAATAAAGGAGACTCTCCTGTCTGCCTTCCATGAAGTTGTCCCAAACTGCTCTGACCTTGCTGGTTTTTGAGTCCCTGTGAGTAATTATACAGTAAATAAGCAAGACCAGATGGGTGGGTCAAAATAAAATTCTTTTAGCAGTAAATGTAGAATGATTTACCTTGATAGGAAAGCAATGATCAGAATTTACATGAAGAAAAAAAAATCTTGGATATGGTGTCTTCCATGGAGTTAGAACTTTAAGATATTACTGTACTTTTTTTTTTAATGTTTGTTTTTGAGAGAGAGAGAGAGAGAGAAAGACATAGAGCACAATTGGGGCAGGGGCAAAGAGAGAGGGAGTATCTGAAGCCAACTCAGCCCCGTGCTGTTAGCACAGAGCCCAATGCAGGTCTTGAAAGCACAGACTGCAAGATCATGCATGACCTGAGCCAAAGTCGGCACTCAACAGACTGAGCGATCCAGGCACCCCTATGTTAAGGTACTTTTTGAAGTTACAAGAAGATCCTTATGTTTCAAGGATTCTAGGGGTGCCTGGGTGGCTCAGGCAGTTAAACCTTCAACTCTTGATTTCAGCTCAGATCATGATCTCAGGGTCGTGAGATTTTACCTGGAGTCAGACTTTGTACTGACACCATGGAGCCTGCTTGGGATTCCCTGTCTCCCTCTCTTTCTCTGCCCCCCACCACTCTCTCTCTCTCAAATAAACATTTTTTTAAAAGATGCTAATGTTTTATGGAACAGAGTTTGGGAAACACAGATTTAAAATATAGCATCCTGTATTTGGGTTAGAGATAATTGAAAGTTAGAATATACATTAGAATATACACTAGCAGCGTGTCACAAGAATGGCTTTGAGTCTACTCTTGCATATCCCCAAGAACAGCACACAGTTGTCTATATTTTACTCCCTCTAGAACGGTGATTCTCAACAGAGCCTTCCCTTGACAAGGTAGTAGCAGAATCTCAGTTGGATTTTGTAAAATGTTTTTCTGTATTCCTTGAGATGATCGCGTTTGTCTTTTTTGAGTTTGTTAACATGATGAATTCCAGTGATTGATTTTATAATGTTAAGCCAACCCTGCATTTCTGGGATAAATCCCACTTGGTTAAGATGTACTATCCTCTTAATATATTGTTAGATTTGATTTGCTAAAATTTTGTTTAGATTTTTTGAATCTTTGTTAATGAGGGATATCACGTTGTAAGTTCCTCTTACTGTAATACTTTTGTTTGATTTTTGGTATCACCGTAATACTGGCCTAATAGAATGAGTTGAGAAGTATTCCCTCCTCTGTTTTGTAGAATAGTTTGAGTCGAATTATTATTGTTTCTTCATTATGTGTTTATGAGAATTTTCCCTGAAGCCATCTAGGCTTGGGATGGTCTTTGTCAGAAGGTTATAAACTATAATTTCTTGAGCAGACATACAGTTTATATCATTACCCTCAATTCCAATGCAGTAACACAAAGTCTGTTGTAGCTTTCATCTTTTCCATATTTTGTAAGTCTCTTCTCTGACAAAGAAAAATCTGCTTCCTATTGTCTTTAATGTATTTATTTATTAGAATAACTCCCCTGGATGTAATAACCAATCTTCCCTTGTCAGTGTTGCCCCCTTCCCCATGCAAATGCTCTCTTCATCCCTTTTGGGTTCTGATACCTTCCCAAGGTCACAGCTGCTACCTCCTCTCCTAGCTCCCACCCCATGTGGATGCCTTCCTCACCCCACCCGGGCTTTGATGTCTGTGCCAGACTGCCCCTTGCATGCTCATCTCCTACTTTCTCTTCTCACGCACTTGTGAAATTGTTCCTGCCAACTGAGTGCATTTTATTCCATTTAAATTCCGCATTGTCTGGTACATAATTGGCAATTAATAAATACTTAATAAGACTAAAAAGAACTAAATTTTTAAATGGACACATGGTGTATTAACACTCTAAAAAAAGTGTTACTATTAACAGAATTGCCAAGAGTTTGCATTCCGGCTTTCCTGTTGAATAATATGTAACCATGGATAAATTAAATAAACTTCTCCGAACTTCTGTTTCCTAATTTGTTAAAAGGGATGAGGACAGAAATAATTACAATAATGATGATAATAGCACATGATGCCTACTATACACCAGGCGTTATGCTAAGGATTTGACATCTAATCTTCAAATTGGTGTTTTGGTGGAAATACTGTTGTTACATTCATTTTACCAAAGAAAAATCTGTCATTTGATGGAGGTCCCATTATCTTCCTCATTTTACAGATTAGGAAATGAAGCACACACACAAAATATTTATCCAAAGTCAAATAGCTAATAATTGGTGGCACTGGAATTTAGCTACTAAGCCTTCAAAAAGCAATAGTGCCCAGCATATATGAAACTTCCTAGTATGTAGTGAGATGCAGTAAATAATAATCCATTTTAATGTGTAAAGTGATTAATTATAATAGCTCTGAGTCACTATTGCCAGGTCTAGGACATAGGAAGAGTCATTATACTACCCAATACAAGTGGAGAAGATAATCCATTTTTAGCTTGAATACAAATTAGAAGTAATTTTTCTTTCTAGGCAGAGTTTAAAATCCTCTCTATCTATTCTAGATTGGTAAAGGAGACACTTTTATATAGAAAGAAGACACAGACTCAGAAATAGGTTATGTGCTTAAATCTAAAAGGAAATTTAAGATGAGGAAAGATGTTTCCAGTCAATAGAAGATGAGAAGAAGAATTAATGGTACCCTAGAGAGAAAAGAATAAACAAAGGACATCAGACCTGGAGAAAGTAGCCCAGTGGTTACAAGGAGAACAATGAAGACTTGACAAGCATCTATCATTCCAGTTCAGCATTTAATAACAGCCCTAAGCCCACAGATCCATTAATTTTGTGATGAATCTGTGAACTTGGCACATGATAGGTGCTCAGTATATGCTTGGTGAATTGATCTGACAATCCTTTAAAAAGCTTAAGTTGAATTCCCAGTAAAAGGTACAAACCTAAAATAAAGGGGAGAACAGAAAGGAAAACCACAGTGTCAGAATATTGGAGGCTGGAAAGCATATAGTTAGTGACTTAGCAGACTAGAGAAAGCAGTCCTAAACTGGCAGTAAGGATATCTGAACAGAAACTTAATTTACATTGCAAGATCCCCCAAGACATGGGTATCTCTGGAAGGCAAGGGTGAATATGGGGTTAAGACTTCTCTGACAGTGTGTTAATGAAGCAATTATTCTTTTGTTCCTTTCCCACTTTGCACAGCAACTTCCCCTGACCTTCTCAGCTCCCAGACTGCTGGCTGTCAACCAACATGCAGCTGGCAGAAAAATAGAAATCTTCTCTGGGGGAGAGAAAAGAACTAAGATCCTGACATCAGGAAGTCCCCAAGGACTAGAACTAAGATCTTGACATTGAGAATCTTGCAAGGAATAGGCTCAGCCAGATTGCCCATAATGAAGACTACAGTAAACAAGCTACACATGCATGCTTAGAGCTTCTAATCTGCTTTCTGGCGGACAGCTTTGGGTTTGAGCAGACAGCCAGGGATCACCAAAAGGACAAGGAAAGCCTCTGCTGTGAGTGAAATGTTGAGAAAATAAGAGAAGTTGTTACATTCATAGAAGAAAAACAAAGCATTATGTTAAAAAAAAAAAGTTCAGATAACAAAGAAACAAGCATTTGGAAATTGAGATAGCAGATATGAAGGAAGTTTGGATGAAGCTGAAGATCGATACAGAAGGTAGGATTTAGGAAATGTGTCAGAAAGTACAATAAAAAGACAAAGATACAGAAAGTAGAAGAGAAAAGATAAGAAAATAAGACAACCAATCCCAAATATTCCATACCCGAATAATAGGGTTTCCAGAAAGAGGACACAGAAAATGGAGGGGAAGAAATTATAGAAAGGAATTCAAGAAAATTTCTCAGAACCCAGAACAGTGGTCTAAAATAGACTCACATGTATCATAGCATGGCATTTGAAAGCACTGGGGAAAAAGAGAAAATTCTGTAATCTCCAGAGGGATGGGGAAGAGAGGTTCCATACCAGAATCAAGCAGAAGAATGGCACCAAACTCCTCAAAATATAACAGTAGAAGCTGTAATACAATGAAACAATGTCTTCAAACTTCTGAGGAAAATCATTTCCAATTTCAGTTCTATTACCATCCAGAAGTGTGAGGTAGGAATAAACATCTCTAAAGCACCCCTTCTCAGGAAGCTACCGGTGGATATGCTCCACTAAAACAAGGAGATGAAGGAAGAAAGAGTAAGACCTAGGATCTAAGAAACATAAAGAAAAGTAGAGTCTGTAGGATGGATTGGTTAGAGACCTCAAAGTACCATTGGTACCTAGAAATCAACATGTCCAGGATGGGACATGCCACAACATTCCAGGAAGGATTTCTAAAGGAAGTTGAAATTGATGGATTATGTAATTTGAATATCCCAAGAGAAAACTTGGACACTTTGGGAAGGATTTGGATTAAATTAGCAACATGTCCATAAAGAAGTGAGCAAATCTATAAAAAGACCATTGTTAAATTCAGAGAAAACTGAAAAGTTGTGCAGGGCCTATTTAGATTAAGAATTTGTACTCATTGGGGCGCCTGAGTGGCTTAGTCGGTTAAGCGTCCGACTTTCGCTTAGGTCATGATCTCGCGGTTCGTGGGTTCGAGCCCCGCGTCGGGCTCTGTGCTGACGGCCAGCTCAGAGCCTGGAGCCTGTTTCAGTCTGTGACTCCCTCTCTCTCTGACCCTCCCCTGCTCACAGTGTCTCTCTCTCTCTTCTAGAAATAAATAAAAATATTAAAAAAAAAATATTTCTAAAAGAATTTGTACTCATTAAAAGCAAATGAAAAGGCAAAATCTGGAGGAGATATTGATAATACACATAAATGACAAATAATACCAAGAATATATAATGAGCTTCTAAAAAAACAAAAAAACAAAAAACTCAATACAAAATAGACAGGAAATCTGAAGAAGTAATTCAAAGAAGAGGAAATTATATATGGCCGGTAAATGCAAAGAGATGGTCAGTATTACCAGTGAACAGGAAAATAGCAATCAAGACCACAATGATACAGCCATTTCACTGGCAAAAATTTAAAACATTGATAATACTAAATGATGGGTAAGATGTAGACTCATAAAATCTTTTTCGTTTTGCTGGTAAGATTAAAAATTAAAAATGCTTTGGCATTATCTTCCAAAGTTGGGGGAGAAAAAAAAAAAACATACTCTCTGACCCAGCATTCTTCTTTCAGGTGGAAAGTTTAAAATATATAAAATAAGAGAAATGCACAAGAAGTTTCATCACAGCACTGTTAAGCAAAAGCCTGGAAACAACCCAAAAGTTGCCTGTCCATGAGAGAGTGGATAATTTACAGCAGTCAAAACAAATAAATGTATGAATGAAACTCTACCATAAGATTTCATCATAAGTAAAAAACGTAAATTTCAATTATATACATTACAATGTATTAAAAAAAATCTTGCTTTCTGTTTACTTATTAGTCATATACTCATTTATTTCTCTTGTCATGATTATCTAGAGATCATAACTTGTATCCTCAACAAATTAGTACTTTTATGTTTTCCTGGATGATTCAAAGACCTTAACACACTTAAATTTCATTTACCACCCTTCCTGATTATTTATGATTATTGTCATGTATTTTAATTTTCTGTTTTTATCCCACAAAACATTATTCTGTTGTTTTCTGCAATCAGTGTTAACTTGGTTTACCTACATATTTATCTGGGTTTTTGCTTTTCATGCCTCTCTACATTTCTGAATTTCCCTGCAATGATTTTCCTTCTGCTTGATAAGTGTACTTTAACTCTCTTAGTTTTTGCCTGAAAATGTATTTATTTTACTTACTTTTTTGATCATTACTTTTTCTGGGAATAAAATTCTAGGTTGGGATTTATTTTCTTTTTGTACTTTAAAAGTATCGTTTCATTGTCTTCTAGCTTCCATTGCTTCTCTTTTACTGGATATTCCTTTAAAGACATTCTTTCATTTTTCCCTTGCTCCTTGTCCTTGGTGTTTAGTAGTTATACTGTGATGTGTCTAGGTGTGTGTGTGGGAGGGAAACAGAGGCTTGGTATATTTCATCATTTTTGAAAATTTTAAATAATTATTAAGTATTATTTCAATCCATTTTCCTTCTCCCTTTTTGTGTTCTCTTTATTTCTTACAGAAAGAAATCTATAAGAAAGAACAGAAAAAATACTTTTTTCCTTTCTTTGTTTCATTTAGGATGTTTTTATCTGAGTTTTTTTCCAATTCAGTAATTCTCTTTTCAGCTGTGTTTAATCTGTAAATCCCTGTCCACTGGGATCTTAATATAAATTATTGTTCTTAAGTTTTACAATATTCTTATTCTTTCTTATAGCTTCATTGTTTACCAGGGTTCCATCTTATTTTTATTTTTTTGAATGTATGAAGCATAATTATTTTAAAGTCTACATCTGGTAACTCCCTTATCTTGATCCTTTGGTGTCTGTTGTTTATCTTAGTTTTTATGATGTTGTCATACATGTGGTTATCTTTGAATGCCAAGCATTTTAAATGAACTCTTGTACAGATACTTTCAGGTCTAAGATGAAGTCATTTTACTCTAGTGAAGATTTGACTTTTTTCCAGAAGACTGCCAAGGGCATTGGCAATATGAGATCACCTTAATCCCTTAAAGATTGAGAAAAAATCACCTGAACTTCAGACTCTGTTAGGGCTGGTATATTTCTAGTCCACTCTTTACCCCCTATGAAGTTAGCTTTTAATGATCTCAATATAGAATGTGGGAGATACATCCTCCTTCTTGGCAAACACTGAATTCCAGTTTTGTCCTCTTGGTCTTGTGAGTCTACCAGAAGCTTTGCTCAGCTATTCAGTCACCTCTTCCAAAATCAGATGACTAAGAGGAATGCAGCCTCAAATTTGTGGCTCATCTCTCTGGGTTTCTTCTCCCTGATCCTGAACTCACATGACCCTTGTTGTTTTGTTATCTCTCTGATAATTTCAAGCAGATTAAAATATGTAGTGTTTTTTTTTTCCTCAAACATTTCAACTTGCTTTTGGTGAAAGATTGGTCCTAATTACTAAGTTTACCTCTAAAACGAACTCCCAAGAGATACCTTTATCCAGTCTCTCAGTGTATGTATCCCTTTATGGAGGAATACATATAGATGCAACAAATTTATATAAAAATGAAAATAAGGAAGTGACCAACCCAAGATTCAGGACTATGTTTCATTGAGATAAAGGGAAACCAAAAGATGAATTGGTTGTAGGTGAGAAGAACATTGTTAGATATAAGTTCTTCTCATACTTCTAGCTTTTCTCTCAGATGTTAGTTCAAGGGAGCTAATCACGTTAAAAACAGCTAATTAAATACTAAACAAAAAAAGGCCATGCATAACCCAGTGAAATATGTGTCATGAACTATAATTAATCCTATTCTGTGTACCTCAGGTTTAATTTAAAAAAGAAAATTACTTTGGAAAGGAAATAAAATCATAATATATTATGTGACACATAGGGGGATACTATTTACGTACCAAACAGTGATCTAACTGAAATTCTGGCATGCTAAACTTGAGGATTAAAAGTGTGTGTTTGTGTGGAGGAGCAGGAAATAAAAGATAACTAAATTTTCATTTTCTGTATTGGGAAATTAATGCATAATGCATAAAATGAAAAAGTCACAAAATGATCAGAACTAAGAAAGTAAGAATCTGCTGTAAGAGTTCACAATGGTTGACTGGAGGTGTGGTAGTGAGTTGAGAGTGAGAAATCAAGTTGATATTTATAACAAGGTGGTTAGAGCTGTTTGTTTGAATTGGGTTTTTTTAATGTTTATTTTTAAGAGAGAGAGACAGAGTGTGAATGGGGGAGGGGCAGAGAGAGAGGGAGTCTCAGAATCCGAAGCAGGCTCCAGGCTCTGAGCTGTGAGCACAGAGCCCAGCGTGGGGCTCGAACTCAAGAACCGCAAGATCATGACCTGAGCCAAAGTCGGTCACCTAACTGACTGAGCCACCCAGGCACACTGTTGAAATTGTTAATAAAGTCCATAACTTTGGTAAAAATTAAAATTAAAAAAGGAATTATCAGAGCTAATTAAAAATATTAGAGGCATGTAGTAGAAAATACTGGAAAGTAATACTTGATAGTTTGCCTAAAGCTTACCATATGAGTGGATTGATTATTTCAACCGGTTGCTTTTAGCCAATTCCTTTGCCATTTTCCACATGGCAAGAAAGAAAGAGAGAGAAAGAGAGAAAGAAGGAAGGAAGAAGGAAAGTAAAAGCTTTAAAAAGTATGTGCTGTACATCTGCAAGGATTTTTATTAGATTCATGTTATGTGCATAGCCCTAAAGGTCCGAAAAGAGGTTAAAGTTTTATTTGGTCATGAGCTAAAAAGACATCTTAGCTATTGTGCTGATTAAAAGAGAAAGTTCCATAAATATAATTTAAAACATATTATTTGATAAACTGAAAACTAAAAAAAATTAGTGTCCAAATGATAGGAAAATTAAACACTGTGAAATATGAGGATTTCTGCAAAACTGAAAAAAAAATCCTACACTTCTGATGGAAAATTTACTTTTGTTCAGGCATGTTTTTTAGTTGCCTAGGCTGAATTTTTGGTTCTGTGTCTATTAGTCATAGACTGTGTTTTGTCTTCTAGTTACTATGTATCCAGCTTGGCACTGAACTACAGTCCTCCAGATCCTAGATCTGAGGATGAGGCTCAGCACAATTCAGAAGCCTTCACTGATCATACATCCAATCTGAAACAGTGAAAGTTGAACACAGAACTTTAGCCTTTCTATGCTTTAGTTTTGCCCACCCTAAAATGGGAATAATCATTCTAGATTACCTGTTAGGGATGCTCCAAAAAGGAATTAAGATGATTGTCAAAGACATCACCTTAAAAAACCAAACCAAACCGAAACAAAACAAAACTAGGGATACCTGGATGGCTCAGTCACTTGAGCGTCCTGCTCACACTCAGGTCATGATCTCATGGTTCACGAGTTTGAGCCCAGAATAGGACTCTGAACTGACAGCCTAGAGCCTGGAGCCTGCTTTAGGTTCTGGGTCTCCCTCTATCTGTGTCCCTCCCCGGCTTGTGCTCTATCTCTCTCTGTCAAAAATGAATTAAAAAAACAAAAACAACAACAACCAAAAAAACTATTTGATTGTTAGTTAGTACAATATGTACAAAGGAAAAGTAAAGCTGAGTTTCATATCAAGGCTGTAACAGGATTGTTTATGCGTTTCAGTGCCTACATGAGTAGGTATCATTTCAAAAACAAGGAATGAACCATATACATATTTTTAAATCTTTTTATATTTACTAGATACTTGTTATCTACTAGCTCTGTATAAAATACAAAGTATCTGTATGTTTTTGTGTTGACTTATCTACAAGTCCTGATTCAGGATTTTAGGTATAGCCAAAGAACCAGCTATATTTAGCTGCCACCAAAGTAAATGAATATAAAACATGTTTTGCCAATGCCATAAGCACTGAGTTGACAAGCCCCATGACATTTTTGGTTATATGTTGTGAGTGACCACATTTTGAGTTACAAGGCTCACCAGCCTCATGGCCATAAAAGTTCTAACACTCCCACCCTATTAGATATTGCATTTATATCTAGCTTATTCATTTCTGCCTCCACATTGGGTAACTAGGGAAACAATGACGTCACTGCTCAGCGTGGTACTTATTAACTTCCATATTTAGGCTTATGGTTTGGGAAGCCTACAGTTATTTAATAAGTCTCACCTCCACCTCTGTAATAAATTCATACAACTTTTATTTTTCTAAGGGGAAAATAGGAGAAGCATTACTATTCTGTATAATTTATTGTTTGGAGGAAAATATGTATTCTAAAGTACACTGTTTCTGTAAAATCATCTGTGCATTGGCAGCAGAAGTTTTTTGATAGACATTCACAGCATTGAGCCAGTTGGGTGACCTAAATTAATGCTCCCTCTAGGGGCCGTGCTCCTTTGAACATTTATTCTTCCACTGGCCACCCTCCTTTCCTTTACCTACCACTTTACTTTTATCTTGAGAAGCTGGCTCTCCATCTTGGGCTTCTTCCTGGTAATCTTTCTACCTGCATTCTCTTGGTAACAGAAAATTTTTAGAAATAAATAGTACCCGGATACAGCCTGGGCCCACTACCTGCCAAATGAGATAAAAGTTAGTTAGCACTCTATTCAGTTAAATAAATAAATGGACACTGAGTACAGCTCTGCAATCATTTGCCTAATATGTTTGTGCTCTTAGTTTCCAAAATTATTTCACTCCTCCCTTTTCCTCAAAGATGCTGCACCCCACTAATGCTTTCTTTCAGCCTCTGACCTGACAGTATAATGCACTGAGAAAACTGAAGCAAGCAGACATAAGTTCCATTATTTCCTCACCATCAAAACCATCCAGCTTCTCTACCTGCAAACCTGTCTTTCCCTCCACTTCCGTGAGTGAAAGCTACCCGTTCCAGCCAAAGGCCACCCTTACACTTGGGAGGTCCTCCTCCCTCTCATTCCCAGTTTTCCCCTTTTTCCCTCTCTTCCAGATGTTCTCATTATCCATGGTCTGCTCTCTCCTAGTTTTAAAAAGCGGTTCCCTGACCTTACCTGTCACTATAGCTATTGGCCCATTTCTCCGCAGTCACTGGCAAATGTGATGTATTTCAAAGTGAAAAGTCTCAATTGTGTTGAATCTTGCTGAGAAGTCAAGGGTCCACATTTTTGGACCTTGAGAATGGGTCTGTGCTTCACTGTCTCCACTTCCACATCTCTTGTCACCAGCCTCCCCTCATCAAACTCCTATTCTCGTCACTTCACTGACACTGCTCTTGTAAGGAGTCGTAGGAATCCCATCGGTCACATCCTGTGTACACTTACTTAACTTCTTGGCACCGTTCAATATAAAAGCAGAGCCTGAGACAAAAATTTGCATGCAGTCTTGTTTGTTTGGGGGAGAAGATTCCGGGGAGCTAACATGATAGGTCACAGAAAAGGAGAGAAAGCCAACAAGTTTGTGTTCTGGGAATGCCCATGGCTCTAGGTTACTGATATAGCTAGTGCTAGATTCAGAAGACCCTGAATTATAAGACCTTGAGGAGTCTTACACGATATGCCTCAGAACTATTTGCCTGGGAGACAAAAGAGGAAGCATGTATCTGTCAGATCCCATCCCCCCCAGCTTAGGGGTGGGACTCCACACACTTTCCAGTGCCCACAAAGTGCCAAGTAGGTTTCTACTCTGTGGGCCAGAGAAAGTACAGGGCAGGAGGAGGGAGGTGCTTGGTTCCCACCTGATGCAGGTGCTGTCTGGTTGCACCTGCATGAAGCCTTGAAGGCTTCATGGGACTTGTCATTGCAGCAGTGACTGGCATAAACACTGGGGTTGAGAAGATGTAGAGGAGTCAGTCACAAGCTTCCTGACACCACATTTATCAAGTACCTCTCATCGTGTTTTCTGATTTCTCTGCTTCACATCCTAATGTTGACACTCCTCATGGCTGTATACTAGAGCTAATGGTTTTTAAAAGTCCAGCCATTTCCTAGGTGACCTTATTTATTCCCATAAATATAAATATCATCTATTTGACTTCCAAATAGAGCCCTAGAACTCCAGACTGTTGTATTTAATTGTTGGCTTGTCTCATTCCGTCTCATCATTTAGGCAATTATACTAAAATTAATCTCCTAGTCATTATCCATAGCAAGAAATAGACTCTTAAGAGTTCCCATGTACTTCCCTAACCCCTCCCACTCCCCCATACTTACCTATAAAGGTAACCACTCTACTGACTTTATGACGTTATCACCCAGGTGTACATCTTTAGACTCTGTAGTTTATGCTTGTCTGAATTTTTAAAACTTAAAATCCCTTTTATAGAATTTATTATTTAGAGTCATTTTAGATTCACAACAAAGTGGAGAAGAAAGTACAGAGTTCCCATATTCCCTCTGGCCCCCACTGTGTACAGCCTCCCCCATTATCAACGTCCCCCACTGGAGTGGTACATCTGGTACGATCAGTGAGCCTACCACACTCACACATCGTAATGACCCAAAGTCCATAGTTTACATTAGGCCTCACCCTTGGCATTACACATTCTTTGGGTTTGTAAAAGCATATAATGACAAACTGCATGTTTGCTGTATGCATTCTGGTCTCATACAGAACAGTTCACTGCCCTGAAAGCCCGCTGTGTTCTACCTATTCATCTCCCTGCTGGCAACCACTGATTGCCTCCACCACAAGAAGATGCTAGTGTAGACAATTCCCTCCCCATGTATTCATCCACATCATAGGGGTTTTTTTTAATTGTTAAATATTTTTATTTCTATGAGAGAGAGAGACAGCGTGAGCAGGGGAGGGTCAGAGAGGGAGTCACAGACTCTGAAACAGGCTACAGGCTATGAGCTAGCTGTCAGCACAGAGCCCAACGCGGGGCTCGAACCCACGAACCGCGAGATCATGACCTGAGCTAAAGTCAGACGCTTAACCGACTAAGCCACCCAGGCGCCCCAGGGTTTTGTTTTATAAGTGTAACAGGAGGAATGTGTTTGGGGCACAAGCTCAAAAAGATTTTAAAGTGATGATGATATCTTTGCTACCTGCCCATGGCATGGGTTTGGTCCCTCAGGATTAGAGAAAGTAAAGGTGAGAAACTTGACCCTCTCCACGTCTGGGCACCAGCAGAGCTGCTGTGGGGCATACATGTCCCGCTGTGCAGAAGGTGAAAATAGACTCCACTCTGCCAACTAGCATGGAAGTCAAGTCAGCTGTGGGATGTGGAAGGCTGGCAATTAGAGGAACATCCAAGACTTTGGCCTGGACATTCTTGTTCTCTGAGTGTGAGCCTTCAGCAAAGAGCACAATGGGGTTCATTCAACTAGATTCCTGAGCAGTCGCAGTGGGGACATCGCAATGGGAAGGGAAAAGGTGAGACCACCGTGCCAGACTGGGTAGTAGATATCGATAAGTCTCCCTTTGGTGGCTCATGGAAACAAATGAGGGATGCTTTCAGTATGTTTATTGTTTGGGAATAAGTGCCCTAAGAAGCAGAGCCTGAGGTGGAAACTCATATTCAGGTGATTCATTTGAGAACTGTTCTCAGGATAAGGGCATGAGGGAAGTAAGCTACGGCAGGGGAAGACAGTTCCCCAAAAGTGAGGTCTCAGCTGGAGGTGCAGTAGTAGTACTGCCTGTCTCACAGGGAGGTGGGTGGAGCTTTAGTACCGCTGCTGTAGGCCTTCCACAGGTGAGGGTCTCAAGAGTTATCATCATCTAGGTAAAGTGATCCACATTTTATAGTCACAGGCTTCTGAGGCCAGCCATACTCACCAAATATTGGTCTTAGATTAGCTTCGAGCTTGTGGACCACAACGTGAATAATGTGCTTTTCCTTTAGGGACTACACCTGATTATAACATTTGTAAGCTCTATACTCCCGACTGGAAAATTTTTAAAGTATGAAAGAAGTAACAATAGTGTGAAAAGAAAATGTGATTCAGAGTTAGCTCTCAGGGAATTCAGTCCTGTTTCTACCACCTCAGGATTTCAGCCGAGTCTTTAAGCCTCTCTGGGCTCTTGTTAGATAAGGGATAATTAACATTTGGCTACAACCTTACTGATATGTTGCCTATTCTATTTATAAGGTAATAGGGAGCCAGTGAAAGTCCTCAAACAGAGGTCTGTAGGTTTAAAGTATCTTTGAGAAAGGTGAACCCAGGACCTCTCCATGTACCACCTGAAAGAGAGAGAAGCAGAGACAGACGGAAAGGCTGGCACAGTAATCAGAGTTGAGGTAGTTAGGCCTTCCCTGCTTCCTCCTCCAATCAAAGTAGGTTAGAGTCCCCTACAGAAGTCTCTCAAAG
This sequence comes from Crocuta crocuta, assembly GCF_008692635.1. Classification (NCBI taxonomy): domain Eukaryota; kingdom Metazoa; phylum Chordata; class Mammalia; order Carnivora; family Hyaenidae; genus Crocuta; species Crocuta crocuta. The sequence continues at coordinate 903,346 of NW_027551575.1, read as the reverse complement.
CATCTTGCAATTACATATTCAGTGTTCATTTTATCCACTAAAAATTACTTTGCCTAAGGGCAGGAACCATGCCTGTCTTATTCATCATTGCATATCCAGAGCTGGACACAGTGGCCCGTAAATATTTGCTGAATAAATGAGGGGTTTGCATAAAGTACAAGAATGTAATTTAATATCAGTAGATACTGGTCAAGAATAAATGACAAGTCTTGGTACCTGGTGAGGGAGAAGAGTGACAGGTAACTTCAAAGCTTTGAGCCTGAGAGGATGTTAATAAAGAAGCTATAAGGGTTAATATATTAGTCTTCTATTGCTGTAGAACGAATTACCTATTAGATGAAAATAATCCAATACACCTATTGGATGAGGAGTCTGGGCATAGTTTAACTTGGTCCTCTGCTTAGGGTTCCACAGTCTGCAATGAAAGTGTCAGCCAGAGCTAATGTTCTCCTTTGGAAATTGGGGCCTCTCCCAACCTCATTCAAATTCCTGGTAGAATTCATTTCCTTACAATGATCGGAGCGCTCAGCTCCTCGTGGCTGTCTTCTTCCTAAGTAGTTCACAACATGGTCATTTGTTTCTTCAAGGTCAGAAGAAGTGTGCCTTTCTTTCTTCAATTCTCTTCTTATATGGAGAGGCTGTACCCTCTTTTAAAGGTCTCACCTGCTTGGGTCAGGCCCACCTAAGATAATTTTCCTTTTGAATAACCCATAGTCAACTGATAAGTGATCTTAATTAGATCTACTCAGTTTCTTCATCTTCACCATATTCTGTTGGCTAGAAGCAAGTCACAGCATCTACCCAAGAGATGATGACCCAAAGGTGTAGATACCAGGGGATAGGAATCAGGGAGCCACTCTGGAATTCTGCAGACCTCAGTTAATCAGCTCAGTCCTTGTCATGTTTGTGCAGTATTGGGAGACAAGTTAGTGATGGAAAGGTCATTTGGACTGTGGGTTGGACGCAGTTGACGCTATGAGAGAGGTTTGTCACCCAGAGAGGAAAGCAAAGGGACAAAGACACTCTTGGTTTGGAGAAGATATTTACTATTTGGGGAAGGAAAAGGACCTAGCAAAGTAGAGAAAGATCAGCAAAATAGAGGGGAGGAACTGATCATGAACACTCATATATGCAGGAGGGAATTTCAAGAGTTGGGGATTAATAGAGTTGAATGTTATAGCACTAAAGGGGAACACTGGTAAAACCATTCATTTAACCATCCACTGACCATAAAGAAAACCAGTACGGTGCTGTGCTGTTGGCAAAGTCCAGGTTGTAGGGAATTATTGAGACAGGGGATGGTAAAATAGTTGGAAGAGGATTATTGGGTCCGGTCCTCTAAGAACTCCCACGTCAAGGGCAGGGCTGGGCCAGGAGTCACCGCTTCTAGAAGAGAATGAGCTTGCCCAGAGCCTGTTTGGTCTAGCTCTGCCTACACAGCTCTCTGTTGACTTTTATTCTGGGGTGTGAGGTCACTCCACAGTTTGCATTTAGGCTGTTTTGGGGCTCTTCTGGGCAAGACAAATGAGACTTTCAGTAGAAAACATGAGTAATCTACCAATTTGGGGAAATCTGAGATAGGGAGCCTTTCCACTCTCTGAATAATTAAAAATAGACTCTTCCATCTAGTTCTGTGAGTTGAATTCTTAATGATGAGTAAAAATCCTTGGTCGGTTTCTTTGTGGCCAGGCCTCATTTCTTTCAAGCGGGAACCCACTTGCCCTAGCTGTTTTGCAGAAATCAAGGAGAATTCTGAGCAAATGAAATAGTAGGAAGCATTAAGCAATTTTTGGACCCAAGACAGATATTCTCAGGCTCTTGAAATAACCAGTATTGAAGAGGTATCTCATTAATCAAATACAGTGTTGCCATATAAAAGCTAAATTTATTTCCAATGTAAAAAATACATAAATGAGACAGTTTCTCTTCATGGTGTCCCAGGATTGTGTTCCATTCTGTCTCCTTTCACTCAAAAGATCAGCCTGAAATAATTTTCTTTTTATTATGAGACTTGAATAGCTAACAAAGACTAACAGAAACAGTGTCATTATGATTGTGTCGATATGGCAATAATATTGTTGGACTTTGTTGTATCTCCTTTTCATTATCAGTTACAAATATTTACTTCTATCACCAAGCTATTCATATAAGTGTTTTCATCTTTTTTTTCCCTTTATTGTTTATTCCATGTTAAAAATTACTGGATACAAATACTGTTCATAGAAAAATAGGATTAAAATCTACAGCTCTAAGAGTTTATAATCATCTCTGCAGCCCACTGTGTTCATCTAACATTTAAAACGGATTTTTCCATCATTCTAAACCAATAGGCTAAGTGCTGTACACACTGTTGTAAAGTGTATTTCATGGCTCACTGGGTTTTTCTGTCTTTAACTTTACAATATATGTAATTTGATTAAAATTTTTGGCTGGTCAGGATAAGGAGAAATAGAGGGAAATTGCTCTTAACGGAATCTCCAGTGTGCCTGGGATTATAATTGAAGCTGAAATGAACATCTTTCTCTGTAGGAAGTTAAAGAAAGGCTTTGTTCCATTTTTACATTGGAGATCATCTGTTATTGTAACCTAGACACCTAAACCCACTCCAGATTCAAAATGTGCCATTTATAAACATGCATGCCAAGTTTCAAATGCCCTTTTTAATGTTTGCATATAATTTGAAGCTTGCAATGCCAAAGTAAAATACAGTTTCCATTGTATTGCATTACCCACACTGCATGTGAGCTGCCTCTTTTCTCTGACATTACTTGAATAGACGAAGCTTAGTTTGACTTGGTTCAAAAAGAGGAATGTTTCTCGGCTCAACTGAAATGATTGCTAGGTATAAGCTGCCAACTTCATTTTCCCCCCACAGAAATGTACATTTTTCCCTATTATAAAATGTACTTATAATAGAAATGAGACAGTTCCCAAGAGTGTGGTTATCCAGAGGTAATCTCAACCCAATCTGATTAGAGGCAAGTGGCTCATGCCTCAAAATGCTCCAGGGTATGATTATTTTATGATAACCATACTCTGTATCATGTCTTATTGATTAACTAATAAAGCGTCAGCATTGCTATTTAGAAGAAAAGCTGAGAAACCAGGGGACGATTCTGGTTCTAGAAGGAAGTGATTCTTTTGAAGGACCCCAGACTACCTCTTTTGTGCCAGCTTTTTACAATTTCGGGTGTAACATGAAAGGTCATCATGTGCCTATTTTCATATCACTTTGATGATAAGATCATTCTTTGGTTAAATCTGATGCATTGATTTATATTTAAATGTGCCCTAAACCATTGCCTCTCCCTGTTGTGAGAGGAGAATGTGTGAGAGCAGAATGACATTCCTTTAAAGAATGCTGCATTTTGTTCTCTTCATCCAGATGACTTCATTGGACAGGTCCAGGGAAATATAGATAGAACCCGAAAAATATAGCAACCAGCTTGCCTATGGAAGCCATATGCTGGTAATATCACCTAGCTTTCGAGTGAGAAGAGCATATGACTAGCAGGCAAGTATTTTGCAGCTAGAATAGCTCTTGGACTATCAGTAGGAGTATGTCCCCATGGCATTCAAGCCCAACATCCAGGTACCACAATATCCATATCTCTCCCACAGGCTGTGACTACATGTATATAAAAAAAAGGTGGGATAGGGAACTGAAGCAATTACCTTAGGTGATTCAATTTAGCAACCTGTTTTGTCACAGTTACTTCATGTTTTCATTTTTAAATATAAGCTTATAGCCCAAATTACCAAATTATTTCCTTACTATTCATTTTCACTTACCATGCAGACATAGCTAATATATTAAAACTGAAAAATGTTCCACAAGTAATAGTGTCCAGCTGTAGTTCTTGGTGATATATGTTTTTGATCAGATTTAACTCTCTGAGAAGTATGATCTAGTCCCTTCTATAATACTTGGTCAAGAGCCACTGGGTGTTGGGACCAGGAGATCTCTTTCACTCTTCAATCCATTTCCTTGGCTATACATTATTGATGTCATCTAACAAAGATATACATAGGGTTAGCTTAATTTATTCATGTCTGCTTTAAGTATCCCACTACTCACAGAGCCAGTGGTATTTTTATCTTCAAAATCCAAATCTGCTAGAATGGAATTTCTAATTTCCCAAAGAACATTTTACCAGAATCTCTCTCTTTAAGATCTAGGTTTATTAATATTTGTCACAGGGAACCACCTAAATTGTTTTCATTAGGACCTTAAAACTGATCAAACTGATTATTTAGCACACATCCTTCTATATTAAGCTGATGCCGTTCCACCCCCTTTTTAAAACAGGATTTTACTGCTCATCTCTTTTTTGTCTCCTGTGATAGCACTTTTTTTTTCCATCAGACCTTTTGTTTGCGTTGTTTGTTTCTTCTGGATAGACACACTCCTTCTAAATTATCTTTGACAATCTTGTACAGCAAGGCATAAAGACTCTGCCTTCCAAATTCTTAAAATTAAGGGAACATGGAACTCCCAAAGACTAATGATGACATCTGTCCTAAGAAGAGCTGTCCAAGAAGAGCTCTCCCAACTTTTCCCCCTGAAGTGAAGAGCGAGCCACTCCAGTGGTTCTGATCTTCTCAGACATTAACAGGTCCTATGATCCTTAGTGAAGATCAACATAGATGAGTAATGGTTGATATTCTCATGGTTTTTTTCTGCTTGCATTTACCCATGAGAGGAACCTTTATTAAAATGGAGTCAGGAAGCCAGAAGGGGGAGCTCTTTTGCCCTACCACTCCTCATCAAATGCAGAACCAACAGAAAGAGCAGAACCTTCCAAGCTGAGTGAATACTACTTTACTCTCAGCAGGAGAAAGGTTTTCTCTTTGCCCAGCAACAGCTCAGCCAATGAGAGACTGTCACAACCCAGCTAGTGAAAAGCTACTATATTTCAAACTCCTACTTTACTCCAATGGACTTTTTGTTTATAAGAGCCTCTCCTAACACCACCCTTTCATCTATAAGAATGTTCCTCTCCTTTGTTCTCTTTAGTTGCCTATGTTTTTTTTTTTTTTAATGTTTTGTTCATTTCTAGGAGAGAGAGAGAGAGACAGCATGAGCAGGGGAGGGTCAGAGAGAGAGGGAGTCACAGACTGAAACAGGCTCCAGGCTCTGAGCTGGCAGTCAGCACAGAGCCCGACGCAGGGCCCGACTCGGGGCTCGAACCCACGAACCGCGAGATCATGACCTAAGCGAAAGTCGGACGCTTAACCGACTAAGCCACCCAGGCGCCCCGAGTTGCCTATGGTTTTGACATAGCTTGCATGAGCCCAATTCCAATTCTCTGCTCTTCCCAAATAAACCCAGTTATGCTGACAAAATAAATGAGTCTTATTTTTAAGGTTAATATAACTTAAGGTATTCTGTTTTGGTTTGTTGTTTTCATTTGTTTTAAAATGACAAGTGGAAATAATTTAGGTATATGAACACGTTGTAAGATATAGCGTGTCCTTCTGTCTCTTATCTTCTCTTGTCTTGGTTTCCAGCTGTTCCTTTTGGGTGTATAGTTCAATAACTCCCACATTTAGTTAGCATAGGGCTAAATTAACTACAGTAACCCACAACTGTAAAGTTGTCGTGTCTGAAAATAGCAAAGATTTATTTTTCACTCTACAGATGAAATTATTGGTCAGCGGGATAGGCTCTGCCCCTCATAACCTCACTTTAAGGCCCAGGCTATCAACAGCATTGTTGTGCCCTGGAGCAGTAGACAAAGAGGCTCTGGGGAATCGTCCATTGGCCAGATTCCCTGGTCTGGAAGTGGTACACACTGACCAACATGATACTCGTAGTCCATCCAATAAGGACTGTACCAGAGAAGTCAGACAGTAGAGAGCTGTCATGGGTCTGGAGTGAGGGAGAAGCGGAAACACTTGGTGAACAACATGAATGACTATCACATACCCTGAACTAAACAATAGAGCTGCCTTCTTCCAGCTTATGAAGGAGCTCATTAACTTTTTCTCCCACATTACCTAATAAATCCTTACCACACCTCAAAATCTCAGATTAAGGATAGTAAAGTTTGACTAAAGTCATCAAACTTTAAGGTATAAGGGTAGATTTATTAGTTTTCTATTGCTGCATGAAAAATTACCACAAAGTTAGTGGTTTAAAAAAATCTATTATATAATAGTTTCCATGGATCAAAAGTCTGGATTTAGGTTAACTGGATATTATGATCAGAGTCTCATCAGGCTGAACTCAAGGTGTTGGCAGGGGCTCAATCCCATTCGAGGCTTAGGTTCCTCTTACAATCTCACTGAGTGTTGGTGGAATTCACTTCCTTGGGGTTGTTGGAGTAGAGCCCTTAGTTTCCCACTGGCTGTTGGTCAGGGAGCACTCTCATTTCCTAGCAATCACACTCCGGTTCTTTGCCACACAGTGTCCTCTATAAGCAGTTCACAACATGGCTGTTTGTGTCTCCACGATCGGCAGGAGAAATCTTTCTGATTTCAAATCTCTCTGATCTCTTTTAAGGGCTCAGATGATTAGGTCAGGCCCACCTGGGCTAATCTCTTTTTTGATTAACTTAAAATCAACTAATTAGGGCTCACAGTTACATTTACAAATCCCTCTCCCACATAATGTAACAAATTATAGGAGTGATATAATATTTACAGGTTTCTCTCACACTTAAATGGGGAGGGGATTATACAGAGGACACATATACCAGGGGACAGGAATCTTAGGGGCCATCTTAGAATTCTTCCAATATAGAGACATAGAAGGGCCATATCAGTGCAATTAGAAGCCAGTATTGAAAACTGGTAGTATTTGGTACTATCTTAATAGCTGGTTTTACAGAACAATTTGTTGGTTTGTTCAATGAATCAATATCTAAAACATAAAAAGGAGAAAGAGGGAGGGAGGAAGGAAACTGATATGAAATGATATCAAGTTGAGAGGGCCATGAGGCATTGAAGGAGCCACGTGTGAATCAGATCAGACTCCCAAATGCTAAACTTCTAGTTTATTCCCAGGAGTCACGCTGTCTCTTTAATAAGGTAAGTGTGACATTCTTAGATGACCCTTGGTGTATCATATTGCATCTTCTTTGTGATATGGCATTTTTTAAGGCTTACTTTTAAGAAACTTAACTGCATTATTCTTTTGTAGAGGGAAGCACATTGGTTACTCAGCTTCCTGCTCAACTGCCTAGAACGGCTCATTATTCTATAATATGTGCAGTATTGCCCAGAAGTAATTTTCCTTTTATTTTTGCCCACAAGGTGGAAAATTAAGGTTGAAATATAACTTTATTTTTGCTTTTCCCAGAAGAGGTGACAGTGTAGTTTTTCATGCTTGTTTTATGACAAGCAGTGAAATATTATTTTGGCTACATCTGTTGACTCCTTCATTCTCCTTTGGCAGAAGTTTTACGTAGGGAGCCTCCTGCATTCGTTTATGCCCTAGAGGCCCAATCCTAGGATCTTGCAGGATGAAGGGGGAATCCCCTTGCAGAGCTTTGTGACCTAATTTTCCTGCCTTTCACCGTTCTCAGATAGGCCTTCTCTTCCTTTACTCGTCACAGAGGCTTGTTCCCATCTCTCCATAACATTTCTGCCTAGGTAATACCACTTTTTTTGTACTGAACAAATGAAGCTCTAACAAAGACTTGAACGTTGCTGGATTTGATTTCTCTTTGGTCCTGAGTACTCATACACTAGTACAAACATTGACCAAGGGAGACTACATATTAATTATATATAAAGAGATTTTTTTTTAATCTTGATTTCCTTCTTTTCTGTCTCCTGTTGGTCCTTTTAAAAATAAATTCCAATGTGATAAAGTATTTAAAGAACTTTAATAATGAACTACTAGGATTATCTTTTAGGTCTTTTATATAGATCTTTTCCTCTTATATTTAACATCATGGTGTGACCAATACCTAAGGTGAACTGATTTGATGGGAAAGTTTTTTTGTTTTGTTTTGTTTTGTTTTTTTTCCCAAGCTAAGGAATGTTTAAAGAGTCTATAAGGTCCTCAAGCCTCAATTCAGTATTCATTCAGTGCAAATTCTTGAGTGAGTACTATGAGTGTAGCACTGCTCTGGGCAATTGAGACAGAAGAAAGACCTGGTCTCTGCCCTCAAGGAGCCTTAGTTTAGAATCAGACAGACCTGAATATGAACTCTTCTTCTGTCACCCCCTGAGTTAAACCTTATGCATCTTATGTACTTCTCTAAGTCTCCATCTGTTGTCTATAAAATGCGTATAATAAGCCCTATCTTCTTAGGTCATGAATATTCAAAGACTCAAGTCACTTAAAAAATATATTACATTATGACCAAACTGGAAACCTGAGGAATGATCAAATCATTTAAAAAAAGAAAAGAAAAGAAAAAGAAAGAAAAAGGACACCTGACTGACTCAGTAGGTTAAGTGTCTGACTTTGGCTTAGGTCATAATCTTGCGATTGGTGAGTTCGAGCCCCACATTGAGCTCTGTGCTGACAGCTCACAGCCTGGAGCCTGCTTCAGATTCTGTGTCTCCCTCTGTCTCTCCTTCTCTCTCTCTCTCTCTCTCAAAAATAAATAAACATTGGGGGCCTGGGTGGCTCAGTCTGTTCGGCATCCGACTTTGGCTCAGGTCATGATCTCACAGCTCGTGGGTTCAAGCCCCACATCAGGCTCTGTGCTGACAGCTAGCTCAGAGCCTGGAGCCTGCTTCAGATTCTGTGTCTCCCTCTCTCTCTGACCCTCCCCTGCTCACACCATCTCTCTCTGTCTCTTAGAAATAAATAAAACATTAAAAACAATTTTAAATAAATAAAAAATAAATAAATATTAAAAAATTCTTTCAGTAAAATAAAAAATTAAATTAAATATATATATATACAATCCACCTATTAATTGATTATTAGGGGAAAACCATGTGATCATCTCAGCAGATGGAGAAAAGACATTTGAAAAGCTTCAACATTTAATCATGATAAAAACACTCAGCCAACTCTTAGGAAATGCCTTTACTTGATAAAGTACCTACAAAAACCCTAAAGTAAACATCTTTATTAATGGTGAAGTGTTAGAAGCATTCCATTTAAAATCAGACAAAAGATGATAGTAGCCATCTATTACCACTTCTATATTTAAAATTTTACCGAGGTTACTAGTCAACACAGTGAGATGTGAAAAAGGATAAAAGACATAAGGATTGAAAAGCAGGAAACATGACTGATAATATTTATGGAGGATATGAACACTTTGGAGAGAACCCAAAGTAACCTACATACATAATAAGAGAGTTTTTCAGGCTCGTTTGATAATATGATTAATATATTAAAACCAATTTTATGTGTATACTCTAGCAACAAACAGTTGGAAAACATATTTTAAAAGATTTTCTTTCGTAAAGAACCTAGAAATTAACCTAACAAAGGATTTCCCAGGTTGGTATGGAAAAAATTATAAAACTTGCATGAAGTCTTTACCCAGCATATATTTCATGGCCAATAACTATAATCACTAAGAATTATGTGTAGATCTTCAACTCCCTTGCATTTCATTGCATGCTGGCCTGCCTAAACCAAATCCTGGTTATATCCAACACTCCATCTATCCTATACCTGCGTCTGTGCCGCTGAGTGTGACTGGAGTAAAATAACACAAACATGCCAGCTGGTTTCACTTTAAATTTAGGCTTGCTAATCTTAACTGGGCCCTACTGCTTCCCTGAAATTATGCTGTATTCTTTTTGGTCCAATTCTGTTCCCATTCTTCTATACCAATGTCTTCAAAATGGGTACGTGAACATAGAATTACCATATAATCCAGCAATTCCCCTCCTAGAGGAATTAAAAGAATTAAAAGCAGGTACTCCAACAAGTATTTGGACATCAATGTTCAGCACAACATTATTCACATTTGCTGAAAAGTGGAAACAATCCAAATGTCCATTTCTAAATGAATGGATAAACAGAATGTAACATTTATGTATGATGGAATATTTTGCTTTAAAACAGAGTAAAATTGTAACACATGCTACAACATGGCTAAACTCAGATAACATTTTGCTAAGTGACATAAGCCAGTCTTTACAAAAGGATGAGTATTGTCTGATTCTACTTACAAGCGGTAGCTAGAATAGTCACATTCATAGAGACGGAGAGTAAAATGCCTGCCAGGGGCTGGCAGGAGGGAGGAAAGTGGCTTTAACAAATATGGGATTAGAGTTTGAGAAGGTAAAAAAAGTTCTGAAGATGAATATTATTCTTCAGATCTTCAAATGTGGAGCCTGCTTGGGATTCTCTTTCTCTCCCTCTCTGCCCCTCTCCTCTGCTCACTTGCTCGCTCGCACTCTGTCTCGCTGTGTCTCTCTCTCAAAATAAATATTTTTAAAAAGTGATTAAAATGGTAAATGTTACATTGCATATATTTTACCACAGTTCTTAAAACAAATATGTGATGGCTTCCTATGAGATCTGTAGCCAAGGAAGTCATTTTGCAGATAACACTCTTTCCCCAAACTAATGTGCCTAAGAATATCTGAGATTCAGGAGTCCCCTTTCACACTGCTCTTCTCTACTGCATGGGGAAAAAAACCTGTTTTTAATCATGCATCTCATCTATTATGAATCTTATTATGGCACATAGCCCTAGTGTGTAAGAAACTAGATAAAGAAATAATTTGTAACATTGTTGTATATGTTGAGGAAATGAGTGACTCAGTGTTGGGAAATATTTATTACAACTCAGTTATATTCCAGCTCTTTGCTTTTAATTAAATTGAACAAGAACTAATTGAGTTGTCAGCAGATAGATCATTGAAAATAATCTTTAATGATAGATATAAAATATTTATACAAATAATAATTTATTGAAGTATAACTAATAAATCATGTTGTATTATTTTCAGGTGTGCACTATATTGATTCAACAATTCTATGCATTACCCAGTCCTCACCACAATAAGTGTATATTGTATATGTTACCATATATTATTACAATATTATTGACTATTTTCCGTATGCTGTACTTTTCATCTCCATGATTTATTTATTTTATAACTGGAAATGTGTACCTCTTAATCCCCTTTGTCTGTTTTGCTCATTCTACCCCACCCACCCAACTTCCCCCTGGCAACTACCAGTTTGTTCTCTGCTTTATTTTCTGTTATTATTTTAGACTTCCACATATAAGTGAAATCAAATGGTATTTGTCTCTCCCCATCTAACTTATTTCACTTACCATAATACCTTCTAGGTCCATCCATGTTGTTGCAGATGATAAGAACTCATTCTTTTTGATGTGTGAATAATAGTCTATTGTGTATATCTATCAATGGACACTTAGGTTGTTTACATATATTGGCTGTTGTAAATAATGCTGTAGTAAGCATAGAGATATATGTCTCTTCATGCATATCAGTGTTTTTGTTTTCTTCAGATAAATACCCAGAAGTGGAATTACTGGATTGTATGGTACTTCTATTTTTAATTGTTTGAGGAATCTCTATACCATTTGCCACAGTGGCTACACCCATTTGCGTTCCCAACAGTGCACAAGGGCTCCCTTTCCTCTACATCCTCATCACCGCTTGTTATTTCTTGTTTTTTTGATTCTAGCCATTCTGACTGGTGTGAGGTGATACCGCGTTGTGCTTTTGATTTGCATTTCCCTGATGATGAGTGATGTTGGGCATCTTTGCATGTGGCTGTTGGCCATCTGTATGTCTTCTTTGGGAAAACATCTATTCAGGTCCTCTGCCCATTTTTTAAATTGGATTGGAGATCTTTATATATTTTGGACATTTAACCCCTATTGGATATGTCATTTGGAATATCTTCCCCTGTTCAGTAGGTTGCCATTTTTTGTTGTTAATGGTTTCCTTCACTGTGCACAAGCTTTTTATTTTGGTATAGTTCCAATAGTTCATTCTTTCAGTTAGGAATGAACACATAAGATTCACATAAGAACTCTTTGCTTTTACTTAAACTGAACTGAAAAATAATTTTGGTAATACATATAAAATACTTATAAAAATAGTTTTGATAATTTTTATGATTTTGATAAATAACTCAGAAGTTCCAAAAATTTCATAACTTTGCTTTAACACAACTTCACTTTCCCACTAGTCATAAGTGAATTTATATCTTATGCAAAATAAATTTTTGGTGAAACATTTTAGATGCCAGGGGCCACCCATTTCCCTCAACCCCTTTATATATAATTTTATAATTTATAGCAAAGTTCCTTGAGTTATCTACTCTCAGTTCTTTTCCCTCTTAGACCTCCTTCAGTGAGGCCCCGTCCCGTGTCCAGCGCTCTTTGTCAGTGTCACCAGTGAGCTCTGCTTTGCCACATCCCGTGGTCAGTTCTCAGCCCTCCTCTTACTAGACCTATCAGCAGCACTAGACCTATCAGACCTATCCTTGAAATGATTTCTTCATTTGACTTCCAAGCCTTCCTAATTCCCTAGAGTTCCTTTTTGGTCCCTCCTTCTCAGTCCCCTGTGCAGGTTCCTCCTCATCTATCCAACTTCTTAGACCTCTTCTAGGTCTTAGACCTTTTCTGTCTGTATGCATTCCCTGGCCATCTCCTTCAATCTCCTATCTTCAAATACCATCTTATCTGCTTGCTCCAGGTAGCTTCTCTTTCCCTCCAGATCTCTTCTCCATCTTTCTCCATCCTGGACTCTGCTTCACGTGGTTGACTTGTATATACTTTATCAACAGGCTTCTGTGCCCTCTGGCTTCTAGTTGGTTGTGATCAACAGCAAAACTGTGGCAGGATATTCAGGGGACAGAGACGACTGATGTTGAGATGTTTCCTCTGCTCCTTCTATGTGAGGACACTTAAGCAAAGATGACTCCTCTCATGGCCCCTTCTGCACCCAGCTTTTTGTTCCTATAACCCCCACTTTTCCTGTTCTTATTCCTTGTGTTTCCCTACATGCTCACCTCTAAGAGTCCTTTTGTAAATAAACTCTCCTTAAAGATTCCTAATTTGCATATGCCATTGTTTTCTGCTGGGACCCTGACTGTTATGGTGCAGATAACTTCCAAACGTATCTCTTTGTTTGGAGTCTTCCTTTTGAACTCCAGTCTTCTATATCTAGCACAGAGATATACAGGTTCACAGAGCACCTCCTCTTGAGCCATCTACCAGAAGTCTCAAACTTATCCTGTCCGGTATTGAGCTCCTGACATTCTCCCTCCAACCTATTCTTCCCCTACTCTCCTCCATCTTGGTAAATGACAGCAGCATCCTTCTTGTTGCTCTGACATATCTCTCAGCTTAATCAGTCCTTGCTTCCTCTCCTCCCTCACATCTGCTCTGTCAGCAAATCTACTTGGTGCTACCTTTCACTGGTGATTGCTACTACTCTGATCCAAGCCACCATCATATTTCATCTGAATTATTGCAGGAGCCTCATGGATGGCCTCCCTACTTTCTCCCTGTTTCATTGGCTCCAACATAGCAGCCAAGACAGTCATGTAACACACAGTCAGATCACGTCCCTCCTCTGCTTATCAGCTCAGCCTCACCCTGACCTACGTAAATGGGTCTCTGTCAACTTTCTGACCTCATTTATAACTCCTGCCTTGATTCTCTCCACTCCAGACATTGTGGACTCCTCAGAGTTCTTTGAACAGACCAGATAAACCAGCCTAAACTTGCTGTCCCTCTGTCTGAGATTCTCTTCCCCTACATAGGCACAGAGCTGCTTTCCTCACTTCCTTCTGAACTTTTACATGTTTATTGCTTACTTATTTTACTTTTATTTGTTATTTTACTTCTTTTTTATGTTTACTGTCTTCTTCCTGCCAGAATATATGTTCTATGAGAGCAGGGATTTTGCCTTTTGGAGTAGTTTCTGGCACACATCAGTTGAATTTTGAATAAAATGAAAACATTAAAAAGACCTCTAAATAAATGGAGATACACTGTTTCATTGGATAGGAAAAAATTCAATATTATAAAGGTGTCACTTCTTCTCAAATTGATGAATATAGTGCAATTCCAATAAAAATCCCAATGAGGTTTTTCAAAGAACTTGACAATTCTAAACATATATTGATGAGCACAGCCTAAGAATAGCTAAGCACTCTTGAAGAAGATTAAGGTGGTGAATCTCCTGTTCCAGACATCATCACTATTTCATCAAGTTATAGTAATTCAGAGAAGGTGGTATTGGTTCAGGACTAAACAAAATGACAGTAGAACAAAATAGAAAGCCCTGAAGCAGACCTATGCATATGGCAACTTAATATATGACAGAGGTTGCACTGCAATCGTTGGAGGAAGGAAAGATAATTCTATAAATTGTCCTGGAACAGATGGTTATCCATAAGGAAAAAAATGAAATTGGATCCCTACCTCACACCATACACAAAATTAATTCCAGATAAATTACACTTAAATATGTAGGATTTTAACATCTTTAGCAGAAAATAGATCATATCTTTATGTCTTTGAGGTAGAGAACCTACTAACAACAACAACAACAAACACAAAAGTGCTGGCCAGAAGAAGATATTGATAAATCCGTGTACATAAAAATGAAGAACACTTGTTTATTAACAGACACTATAAAAGAAAAATATACATTACAGGATGGAAGAAGATATTGAAACCAACATAACTGGCAAATGATTATTATTCAGAATAAAGAACTAGAAATCAATTAGAAAAAGACAAATATCCCAAAATGGAAATGATGAAGTCTTGAACGGGCTCTCACAGCAGAAACACATATGACCAATATACTTTATCCCTTTATTAATCTGAAAATTTCAAATTTGCACCAGAAATCACAGGATTTTTGCATTAATTAAAAAGTGTCCTATAACAAAGTGTGAGTAGAGATATGGAGCAAGTGGGGCGCCTGGGTGGCTTAGTCGGTTAAGCGTCCGGCTTTCGCTTAGATCATGATCTCGCGGTTTGTGGGTTCGAGCCCCGTGTCGGGCTCTGTGCTGACTGCCAGCTCAGAGCCTGGAGCCTGTTTCAGTCTGTGACTCCCTCTCTCTCTGACCCTCCCCTGCTCACACTGTCTCTCTCTCTCTCTCTCCTAGAAATAAATAAAACATTTAAAAAATAAATAAAATAAAATAAAGAGATATGGAGCAAGTGCAACACACACTGCTGGTGGAAATGTCACTTGTTACCCTCATGGGAAAAAGTATGGTGTTGTTCTCTAAATGTGAACTTTCATTCATGTACCAGGAGACTTGTGTAGTAATGTCTACAATAACAAAAATCAAACAACTCCCCTCAAAGAAACACATTTATTTTAATGTTTATTTATTTTGAGAGTGGGGAGGAGCAGAGAGAGAGTGTGACAGAGGATCTGAAACGGGCTCTGCACTGAGAGTGGAGAGTGCAATTCATGGCTCAAACTCCCGAACCGAACCATGAGATCATGACTCGAGCCAACACTTAACCTACTGAGCCACCCAGATGCCCCAAAACACAGTTTTAAGAGGCTAGAAAAAAACAAATATCCATTGACTGTATGAATAAATTGTATACTCATGTGATAGATTTTAGAACAGTGAATATGAATGAACCACAAGTACACACTGGCTTTCTTTCCAGTCCTACTGGCCTGTGTTGCCTTTATCCTGACAGCTCACACAACTCAGCTCCAGGACAGAATAGCATGTCCTTCAGATAACAATGTGGACTTTCAGTGTGAGCCCTTTTTCCTTCTCCTCAAACTCAGCTTCTGACTCATTTTGCTCCTGGCTACACACTCCCTGGACCTCACTCCTAAACCTGGCTGTGTGTGTGCGTGCACGACGCGTGTGTGTGGTAAAGAGAGGATTTGTGAACAGTGTTAGGATTCTGACAGGGAGCAGAAGGAGTGAATGAGCCCCAGGTAGTCAGCCACTGTCCACTACAGATTTTCTTTGACTTACAATGGGGTTACATCCTGATGAACCCATCATCAGTTGAAAATATCCTAAATTGAAAATGCATTGAATATACCTAAAAAACCAAACCTCATAACTTAACCTACCTTAAACATGCTTAAGGCAATTCCATTAGGCAATAGTTAGGCAAAATCACATAACACAAAGCCTATTTTATAAGAATGTGTTGCCTGTCTCATGCAATGGACTAAAAACTGTGCTCAAAGTGAAAAACAAAATGACTGTCAGTGTATCGTTGTGCACCTTCATGATCACATGGTTGACGGGACCCCTTGCTTCGCTGCAGCTGCCCAGCATTAGGTGAGAGGATCATACTGCATGTTGGTGGCCCAGGAAAAGGTCAAAATTAAAAATGCAATGTATAGTCTACTGCATGTGTATAGCTTTCGCACCATCGTAAAGCTGGAAAATTGTGTTCAGCTGCCGTAGGTCAGGGACTGTCTATAGTGCCAGGTGACACTTCTCTCTTGCCCTGCCTCCTTGAGGAGAGAGACTGTGTCCTTATCTTCCCTCCATTCCCCCCAGCATGGCACCTGGCACATCTCAAGCATTCAAGAAATACTGAACAAAAGATTAGTCTAAGAAAGACCAAACTGGTCAGACCCAACTGGAACAGAAATCAGGTCAAGAGCCTCTTGCCAAAATCAACACACTCATTGGGAAAGCCGGTGGCTACAGATAAGGAAATGGGTGGATGACTCCAAATTAAGAAATAGAGGCATTTAGGGCTTTCTTTGACTAGCACAACAAAAGCTTACTAGTCAGGGGCACTGGCCTTCCAGAGCAGCAAAGCATATAGGACACCTGCTTTTTGATGCAAGTGTCCTCAAATCTTTGACAATAACTCCACAGTGAGGTGATGTTTTCCTGATCTTAAAAGGAGCACAGCGGAAGCTTTTGTCTTCCAGTTGCCAGGGCGGGGAACATGGCTTACCATTCAACTGGAACAATATTTTTGGCAGCAGTTGACTTTCAGTAGCTTTTCTCAGCCATTCCCTGCACAAGCCAGCCACTTATTGGATGGGCTGGGCTGGCACCACAATGCTTAGGCACCGGGCCTCCTGGGCCCGTCTTCCCAATTAGCCTGATGTTAATGTTTGGTATCTTTCTGGTGATGACTAATTTCCCACCCTTGTGTCTGAGGAGGTACAGAGAACTCAGAGAAACCCAAAATTTTCCTGACTTCTCAAAAATGCCAAGATCTGGCCGGGGTATTCAAGCATTCAGAACAATTGTCTCTCATTCCTGCCTCTACACTGGGGTCACCTCATGCAGCTGTGTACTTTGTGCTTTGTGCAAAGGCTTTGCTAAGGGGCCAAGGGAGCTGAATCTAGATGACATTTTGCTCACAAAACCTGGGGGTATGCAACTTGACAATAAACTATAAAAGAGACAAAAAAAACCAAACTTGTAATGTAAAAAAATTTTTTTTAATTTAAAAATTAAAAAAAAAAAAAACAAAGCTGGGGGTATGGTTTGCATCCTGCACTTGTTTGGAGAAAGCAGGCTTTTTTCTTATTAGGGGGACCTACTGCTTACCAAACCTGGGCTTTGCCTGCCCAAAGGGACACCTTCACCTAATGGGCACAATGATAGGCACTGCCTTCCCACCTTATCCCTAGGATGGACCCAGAAGCTTTGGGCTGATTTGTGATTGCTTCCTGCTCCAGCTCTTGCTAGGAGCAAGACCATCTGCAGAAAGGCCGTGTCCATGGCCTGTGTTCTCATCCCTGCTTCTGGAATTCTTAATCTTCCTGATCACTGCCTATCTGCGAGCATCCTCTGCCCAGCCTGCTGGCTGCCTGTTCTCTGGCTCCTTGCCTGGCTGATTCCTGGCTCACAGCTTAGCCCTGAACTTCCAATTGTGCCCCGGCCCCTGCCTGGTTGCTGACGCCATCACTGGATGCTGCTGGTCCTGGCTTTCAGTGCTGACTCTGGGCTTCAAAATTTAAAGGCTTAGCACTGACAGTAGCCTCAGATCCAAACAAGAAGGGATTGTTTTCCACATAGTAAAATATTTCTGTCCAGTCCTAGAAGAGATCTTTGAGCAGCCAGACTTGACCCTCTGGTGCACTCCACACATACCCCTGTTTACAGATGGCCTCTTAGACCCTTC
Organism: Crocuta crocuta; assembly: GCF_008692635.1. Lineage (NCBI taxonomy): Eukaryota > Metazoa > Chordata > Mammalia > Carnivora > Hyaenidae > Crocuta > Crocuta crocuta. Next base: position 885,329 of record NW_027551575.1, on the reverse strand, counting down.
TGTTCCAAGCACACCTCCTACCCCATTCTTCTAGTCCATGACCACAGAGTTCATTCCACTGTTATCTCTTATCTGTGTATCTGTCTAGATTACGGATGATCATTCTCGGTATTGTTTTCAGCAGTGTGCTCAAACTCCCACTAACATCGTTCACAACTTGACCCATCTCCCAAGATTCTGCCAACCTGTGCCATCACCCCGTCACACCACATATAAACACACATGTGTACATGCACACATGTGCACACATATACCCAGACCCACAGAGCCAGCTTTGGGGTTAGGGTCCCAAGACCATTTGGCTGCTGAAGCCATATGCAGGATGAGTCACAAGCCTACAAAGAAAATCCACATTGTTCCTGGAAGGAGTGGCTGTCCCACCCTGGAGCTGAGCTGCGTGGCTTGCTGTGAGAGGAACAACATATATAGGACTGGAAAGAAAGTCAGGAGTGGGGAAGAATAAAAGATGAGGTGAAGTGATCTTGTCAAAATCCTGGGAGAAAAGATCACACTTTAAGAAATGTGTTTGGGAGCCATCGTGCAGAGCTCCTGCTCTTTCGCTCATCTCCAGCCCCATTTCTGACCAGAAACTATGAAGAGTGCAACTCTCCTTTCCTCATAATTCATTCTGACCACCCACTCATTCCAGTTCACCTGATTCCTATAACTGAAGCTCCAGGCACTTGCCTCAGTCACCCTGGCTACAGGAGACCACTTTGTACTGTCCCTCCCTACCTGCCCCCCCCCCCCC